>NC_134485.1:332820516-332933016 GCF_040206685.1 Ascaphus truei | reverse complement strand
TACCTTTAATTAGTGTTTATAATCTGGGTACACTCAATAGATGTCGTTTTTATTACACCAGTGGTTGGTGATCTTCCGTTTTACTCTGTGGGGATTCCCCTCGCTCCGCTCTGCATCTGGGTGGCCATGAAGACAGGATTGCTTTTTCCTCCTCTAAGAGTGTCTCGTCTCCATGGCGACCAGTGGACGACACACCCGTATCACATGATGTGACGCTAGCAGTCTGACGTCATGCGAGGCAACAACGTCTTCCTTATGCAACTGCAGTTAGGCAAGGTAGGTGATTAGCTTGGTCATATATATGTGATTTATATTTCATGTTTAAGCCCTCACCTTGCCAAAAGCTGCCTGTTGCAGCCGAAACGTTGGATTTTATGGCTTATTAAAACACCTTGTTTTATTCAAGGCCGTTGTGCACATGCTGTTTTTCTGGTTGCATTACTATCACTTGGGATTCTGCAGGATGTTCCCTTTCAGCAAGGAGCATGCACATTATAGATTTATAGGACTCATTTCTGAAGTGTGTCTGCATGACCCTACTTTCTGCAATTGGTTAGCACAACCATAGAATTGTACGTGTGGTACCTAATATATATTAGTAAGTTAACTACTGACTCGATAAGCATGAAATATTTATACACGTCACACTAAACACAGTATTTTTCGTTTTCAAGCATAATCAATTTATTAAACAGTATCAAAGTAATAAAAATAATAATATACAAATAAAATAGAAAATACAATAGATAGAGACAGTGGTGGTGTCATACACCACTTGCAGGTGCTGCTAGTCTGAGAAACTTGTGAAACAATCAGCAAATGTAATGAAATTGACATTTAATGGAGACTTTGCTCAAAATGTTCATTATTATTCTTGTGCTCCATCCAGACTTTCAGCTTGGCACTATGGCATTGTAACATAATAAAACTGGATGGTTACTGACTGTCTCTGTCTAAATTTAAATCTTTAGGTGCATAATCTTTGGTAGGTGATCTATCTGGTGTCCATTAAATTAATTCTTTTGTTGCAGGAAAAATAAGCAAGATATCATTTTGCTGCTCCTTTGGCCACATGTGAAAGGCTTGGAAACACCAAGAATAAGCTGATGTTATGATGGTAGTTGTGCTACTAGCCTTGTAAGAGCATCTTGCTCAATGTGCTACATTGTTACAGTCATGCACATTCTGCGTACTGAATCAACTTTAAGAAAGTCGCCACATACTGTAGTAGTCTTTCCTGCAAAATGACCCAATGGTCAAGTGCTGTGAAGCTTTGGCGATGATTCCCTTGATTTCTGCAGGTAATCGTGAAACCCTTTCACTCTGTTTTTGTCTGTCCTACCAGATCTAAATGCCTAAGAGACAAGCCAGCTTCTCTCTGTTTGGCTTTAACAAGTGGCAGAAGTATCTGACCCTTAGCTGCATCCACAGGCTTCAACAATCATGTCAGGAATGTCCGTCTTGAGAATGTTGTTATTTCTATCAAAATAAAGCATGGACAAAGGGCGCCTCTTGGTGGGAACGCAACAAGAGTTCCCTACTGTCTGGATATTGTTGGCTTTAATGAGATTGAATACTGTGGTGTGGAATGAGGCAGCCATGCCTGGGGCACCAGCCATGTGCATCGGGCAATTGCCCATGCAGTAATTTATCTGGTATCCCTCTGGTTTTATAATCCAATCGTTCCACCCAATGTCCTTGAAGTCCACATAGTAGTCTTTCCTGCAGCACAGATTGGAGTTCTGATCACAATTGAGACTTCTCTTTTTAGCATGGTGGCTTCTTTCCCTTACTTTGGCTTGGGCCACTAGGAAAGGCTGATGGGAGTCACTGGGGTTGACCAAGACTGGCATGTCTTGACATCCTTCACATTCCAGTTCCAATTTCAATCTCTTATTTCCTCCATCGAAGAACCTCTGGAGCATTGGTGTTAAGGCGAATGTTTGCCAACCACTCCATTTTGGCTCCAGGCGTTTTTCACTAATTAAAGTGCGAGGAAAAAATGCTTCTTGGGTCAAGTGTAATCGGACAGTCTGATTGGTCTGACTGGTTCTGTTAGACTTGAAGAAGATCCAGAGATGAGCCTGGAGAACATGTACATTTTGCTCCTTTTCTCTGGTGAACTGAAAGTTCAATATAGTGCTGACTTCATTGTTATATTCTGCAGAGAGATAAAAGAAAACACTTAAATGATTAGTATCTAACTATTAAAATCAATGTTGCACCGTATAGTCACATAAAATGAACGTTAGAGTGAAATAGCCCTTATGCTGTTGGACTTTGAATAGGGAAAAAAGGTTCAAGCTGAGTTCCTGCTTTATTGGTCAAGTCCCCTTATCTCCCTGTGGCTAGTGTGTCTGGTAAATAGACATTATTATTGACTGATATATTATTATTGTCTAGTCACTTGAAGCCCCTTGCCCAACAGCCTACTGTGCCCCTGTTAAAAGGAATAAATAAATGGAGGCAAAGTAACACAGTAGAGCAGTGACACAGTTCATTTGTCTGAGGTTTACAGCACATAAAAATATCACTTGTGAGCAAATTCACGTCTCGCATAGGTCAGTAACCCTTCTTTTCTCCATTTTATCTTAGCATAAAGTGCTTCCACTGCAGCTAGGAATTCTGGGAAATGACATGCAAATGAGCACACAGTGTGGGGTTTTGTCACTTTTTACACACCAAAACTTGTGATTTACAACACACTGTGTGCTCATTTGCATGTCATTACCCAGAATCCTTGGCTGCATTGGAAGCATTGTATGCTGAGAGATAATGGTGAAAGGCAGGGTTGCAGACCTATCTGAGACGTGAATGTACTCACAAGTAGTATTCTTTTATTCGCTGTATACTTACGTGGAAGATTCTTGTCACTTTTGTATCCACCATAACTTAGTTAATGCATGGTCGAAATTCTCCTCAAACGGACGCAGATACTGATACTGACCATTAGATGTCCCCCCCGCCTGCCTCTATTTTGGGCACTGAATACATGTAAACTACTGTAAATCATTTTTGAAACCCTGTTTGAGGTGAATTCGGAATATGACCCATTTTAAGAATGTCTCTAAATTAGCTATATTAATCAAGATTGTAACTGATATAAGGAATTACAGTATGTACTGCATGGAACGAGACAGAAAGCAGAAGGCTTGTGTAAAGGAACTTAAAAAAAAAGACTGATATTAAAAGGACAGGCTGTGAATAAATAAGGAGCAGTATCATTAAATCACTATCTACGTTTAGTTTCTTAGGGACAGGTTCTGCTCCTCCTGGTTTTATGTGTCTAATATAAATGAATCTCCCCAATGGGGAACTCCAATGAGCCTCCCTGAAATACATGTCTAATTGGAAAAAAAAGTAATGCTCTCAGAATTGTAAGCTTGTAAAAGAAGAAAGTATGGAGAGAACATCTTTTGATATGGAGGAAAATATATATATTTAAGTCCTATAGTTCTCGAAGAAATATTTTGTATGGGAAAGTTTGTGCATACTGCAATGTGTTTTATTAATGTAATGCCTGTGGAAGAGCTTTCAAGATTGCATATGTGCACTCCTCTGTTGCATAAGAGAGGAGGAAGATGCAAACATGATAAATAAAAATCAGAAAAATAGAGGCACATTTGAGGAAAGAGCATTAAAGAAATGATTTTTTTTAGGCCAAAATGTACCTACAGATGTAGCAAACCTTATTTCTCCCCTTAGTGCACAATACTGTACGAAACACCACAGTAAATAACACGTGCACAACATGCCCATAAGCGTTGCTTTTAATCGTGCCTGCGTTAACGGAAGCGGTAACAGAAGTGGTAACATCTGCTATATCTGTAAATCGAGACGTATTATTTACTAGAGTCTCCCGGCTTCAAATGTTGGGGTAAAACCAGTGCAAATATCATCAGCATATTTATTGAAGACAAGAAATCTCATTGAATCAGTTGGATTTTTTTTCCTTTGCTAAATCTGATGCAATATTTTCGCTTTGGCTTTGACCCTGTTTTGCAATCTGGAGACTTTTGTAAATAATCCCTTATACAGCTCTGGAAAAGTGACATAGTTAATGGGAGTGGATGTAATATAAAGTGTAAACAAGGGACTGCAGAGATACTTAAAGTATACACCTTTTTTTTTTTATACCCAACACTTTCTGGCAAACAGTTATAACATTAGAGAAAGCTGTAGTATATTTGGAGAGCGTGATACCATAACATTGTAACTTAAATATATTTAGATATTGTGTATGGTATTATAACTTTCTTTATGTAATTTTAAAATGAGGCAAGTATTCAAAATTAAAGTGAGAATACAGGGGGAAGAAACACAGCAACAATTACCACTTATTTCCTGACACACACTGGTGGCAAACTTTTTTTTTTAAATAAAATCGGTGAACTCATATTTGATTATTGTCCCCATAATGTCATACTAAGGCATTCAATATGGGGAGGGGGTTGTGAAGTTTTCATTCAGAGGATTGTAAAGAGTCCCTTACCTGATTCTGCAAAGCTGATGATCTCATAGCTGTGCTGGTCCATTTCAGAGGTCTCAGAATTACTGTCCCAGCTGGGGGACCCAAAAAGTCCTTCCATCCTTGACTTTGTCAAGTGCAGTCTGCGCAGGGCATTAGCTACAGCTCCCCGAGGGATTGGGTGTGTGATGTTGGGTCTCTCCTTTAAGTGCAGCTTTTGCAGGATCTGCTGCTTAGCAAGCTCCATCATCACCTCTTTGTCTTGCACTCCACAGGATGGACACTCGGTTCTCCTGCCCACTCCCTGGGTAGAAGCTGCCCAAGCACCTAGCAAGGTGAGCAGGTAAAAACAAATGCCTTCTCTCTGTGATCTGGGATCCATCAGAGCAAAACACTCAGTGGTAAACCTGACAGAAGAGGAGAAGGTTATCTGATGGTTAAGAGATGCCTTCTTTTCTTTGTCCAGTCCCTTACACCTTCTCAGGGCTTCTGTGGCTGTGCCTCCCACAAAGCCAGCATCCTGCTTTTAAGAGAAATCTGGTCCAGCATTAACTGTCATGTGGCTAGTGAGGGCTGGGATTAGCTCCCATGCTCCCCTGTAAAATGACAGGTCAAAGATAACAGTTCATAGAATAATAGAACCCCACTTAAGCTTGGTGGATCTGCCCACAGGAGAGGCAATTTGAGAGTTCTTAATGGCAGGGCAAGGAATGACAGTAGGAGTAAAGTTCCCCCTCAAGCGTGATGACTGATCACAGCAAGTACAGTGCTTTTCACACCCCAGGGAATTTGGAAATCCTGGAGTCAAAGGGAGCCCTTGTTTGGATAGTTCCAGCCTCTGTCCTTGTTGCCTTGGCTGTGCAGATTTGTCTCGCCCTATACCTTCACTTTAATGGGTGTTGCAGGTGAACAAGTAACCTGCAGCATGAAATCACTTTTGAATCTCAGCAGCCTCTCCCTCCTGTCACAGTGCCCTATATAAGGCAGCTCAGCATTACACTCTCACCTCCTCCCCTTGGAGCATAAATCTGTCATAAAGCTTCTGTACTCTGTGACTGTTGAATACATTGACCCGTCCCATTGGCACTGTCTGCCAGTTGGAAAGCACAGCCTCCTGCTATCAAGGATTGGCTGCTCCTCTCCCCCAGTCTTATTTACACCCCCTCCCTTGTCAAAACCAAAAGCACATGGAGAACAAGGTGCCTGTCCTAGGGCAGATAAGTGGCATCCAGACTCAGTTGATGCAATAAATGACATAGGATTTCAACTATTTCCCATACACCATGTCTCTGTACCCACATGAAGCAACACATATGAATATTTTGTGTTAGAAAGGTGTCTGTAGAAGTATAACAACTAAGGGTGGGCATTTTCACTGGTGTTTTGAAACTACATTTTTTTCCAATGTTTTGGTTTTGCTTTTGCCAAAACTCGATTTGTTAAGGATATTTAAAGAATTATTTTTTTTGAAACGTTAACTTTTATGCTCTGCCTTAATTTGAAGATATATGTATATATTTAGAGATGCGTGTGTGTGGGTGTGTATGTATGTATATAGCTCCCATATATATATCTACAGTGGTGTAGCTGGACATGTGCGGTTCCCTGGGCAAAATATTGCTGGCTGCATATGCGCTATAGGCGTTTGCTGGTAACACATGCACAAGCAGCCAGCAAGTGCCGATCGCGCATGCTCCGTCTGTCAGCATGGTTACCCTAGAGAGTGGGGTGCCCCCCAAGAGTGCTGGCCCCGTGCTGCTCGGGCTATAGCTACACCACTGTGTGTGTGTGTGTATATATATATATATATAGACAGTGCTCGACAAACCCGGTCGCCAACTCGCCAGCTGCGATCGGAAATTGGCTCGTGGCCAGTAACATTTCCCCTGCACTGCAAAAAAAAAAAAAAAATCCCCTGCTCGGAAAAAAAAAAATCCCCTGCTCGGAAAAATAAAATAAAAAAATTCCTCTAGCTGATTGGCTGTGACGCGGGATGGAGCTGCCAGGACTTAAAACTGCCCTTCCTTCTCTGCACGGGGGAGAGGTGTGTGCGTGCGTCTGCTCCTCCTCCTTTATACTGAATATCCTCCTGTATAATTGTGTCAGCTCCTGCACTGATCCGGTCATGGAGGATTTTGGACAGATGTGGAGGTGGGTGGAATGAAATGCAATTTAAATACACTGTTTCTCCTTCCCCCACTGCTCCCGCTGCCCGCGCGGGCTGGAAGGTAATGGCGCGGGTGTTTTTCCTTCCCCCCCCCCTCTCCCGCTGCCCGCGCGGGCTGGAAGGTAACGGCGCTGGTGATTTTCCTTCCGCTGCCCGCGCGGGCTGGAAGGTAACGGCGCTGGTGATTTTCCTTCCCCCCCCCTCTCCCACTGCCCGCGCGGGCTGGAAGGTAACGGCGCTGGTGATTTTCCTTCCCCCCCCCTCTCCCACTGCCCGCGCGGGCTGGAAGGTAACGGCGCTGGTGATTTTCCTTCCCCCCCCTCTCCCGCTGCCCGCGCGGTCTGGAAGGTAATGGCGCTGGTGATTTTCCTTCCCCCACTGCTCCCGCTGCCCGCGCGGTCTGGAAGGTAATGGCGCTGGTGATTTTCCTTCCCCCACTGCTCCCGCTGCCCGCGCGGGCTGGAAGGTAATGGCGCTGGTGATTTTCCTTCCCCCGCTGCCCGCGCGGGTCGGGAGGTAGTAGTGCGTGTGTTTCTCCTCCCCGCTCCTGCTGCCCACGCGGGTCGGGAGATACTGTAGTTGCGGGGGTGTTTCTCCCCTCCCTCCTGTGTGTGTTCCCCCCCTCCTGTGTGTGTCCCCCCCCTGTGTGTGTGTGTGAGAACGTGTATATGCAGGACACCAGAGGTACCCCCCCAGTTTGTCACCCCTCCACCCAGTCACCCATCCCACCAGTCACCCATCCCACCAGTCACACAGTCACCCATCCCACCAGTCAACCAGTCACCCATCCCACCAGTCACCCAGTCATTAATCCCACCCAGTCACCCAGTCAGTAATCCCACCCAGTCACCAATCCCACCCAGTCAGTAACCCAGTCAGTAACTCCCCCCACAGTCACCCATCCCACTCCCCACCCAGTCACCCATCCCACCCCCACCCAGTCAGTAATCCCACCCCTCACCCCCCCACCCAGTCACCCAGTCACCCAGTCAGTAATCCCACCCAGTCAGTAATCCCACCCAGTCACCCAGTCAGTAATCCCACCCAGTCAGTAATCCCACCCAGTCACCCAGTCAGTAATCCCACCCAGTCACCCAGTCAGTAATCCTACCCAACACCCAGTCAGTAATCCCACCCAGTTACCCAGTCAGTAATCCCACCCAGTCACCCAGTCAGTAATCCTACCCCACCCAGTCACCCAGTCAGTAATCCCACCCAACACCCAGTCAATAATCCCACCCAGTCACCCAGTCAGTAATCCCACCCAGTCACCCAGTCAGTAATCCCACCCAGTCACCCAGTCAGTAATCCCACCCCCACCCAGTCACCCAGTCAGTAATCCCACCCCCACCCAGTCACCCAGTCAGTAATCCCACCCAGTCACCCAATCAGTAATCCCACCCAGTCAGTAATGTCACCCAGTCAGTAATCCCACCCAGTCAGTAATGTCACCCAGTCAGTAATCCCACCCAGTCACCCAGTCAGTAATCCCACCCAGTCACCCAGTCAGTAATCCCACCCAGTCACCCAGTCAGTAATCCCACCCAGTCACCCAGTCAGTAATACCACCCAGTCAGTAATACCACCCAGTCACCCAGTCAGTAATACCACCCAGTCAGTAATACCACCCAGTCACCCAGTCAGTAATCCCACACAGTCAGTAATACCACCCAGTCACCCAGTCAGTAATCCCACCAAGTCACACAGTCAGTAATCCCACCCAATCAGTAATCCCAAGCAGTCACACAGTCAGTAATACCACCCAGTCACACAGTCAGTAATACCACCCAGTCACACAGTCAGTAATACCACCCAGTCACACAGTCAGTAATACCACCCAGTCACACAGTCAGTAATACCACCCAGTCACACAGTCAGTAATACCACCCAGTCACACAGTCAGTAATACCACCCAGTCACACAGTCAGTAATACCACCCAGTCACACAGTCAGTAATACCACCCAGTCACACAGTCCGTAATACCACCCAGTCACACAGTCCGTAATACCACCCAGTCACACAGTCAGTAATACCACCCCGCAGTCAGTCACCTCCACGTCAATCAATCACCCCCTCTCTGTCTCTCTCCTTCTCCCTCCCCCTCTCTGTCTCTCCCCCTCTCCGTCTCTCCCCCTCTCCGTCTCTCCCCCTCTCCGTCTCTCCCCCTCTCCGTCTCTCCCCCTCTCCGTCTCTCCCCCACTCCGTCTCTCCCCCTCTCCGTCTCTCCCCCTCTCCGTCTCTCCCCCTCTCCGTCTCTCCCCCTCTCCGTCTCTCCCCCTCTCTGTCTCTCCCCCTCTCTGCCTGTGTCTCTCTCCCTCTCTGCCTGTGTCTTTCTCCCTCTCTGCCAGTGTCTCTCTCCCTGTCTGTGTCTCTCTCCCTCTCTGTCTGTGTCTCTCTCCCTCTCTGCCTGTGTCTATCTCCCTCTGTCTCTCTCCCTCTCTCCCTCCCTGTCCCTCTCTCTCCCTCCCTGTCCCTCTCTCTCCCTCCCTGTCCCTCTCTCTCCCTCCCTGTCCCTCTCTCTCCCTCCCTGTCCCTCTCCCTCCCTGTCCCTCTCCCTCCCTGTCCCTCTCCCTCCCTGTCCCTCTCCCTCCCTGTCCCTCTGTCTCTGTTCCTCTGTTCCTCTGTGTCTCTGTGTCTCTGTGTCTCTGTGTCTCTGTGTCTCTCTGTCCCTCTGTCCCTCTCTCTCTGTCCCTCTCTCTCTGTCCCTCTGTCCCTCTCTCTCTGTCCCTCTGTCCCTCTCTCTCTGTCCCTCTCCCTCTGTCCCTCTCTCTCTCTCCCTCCCTCTCTCTCTCCCTCTCTCCCTCTCTCCCTCTCTCCCTCTCTCCCTCTCTCCCTCTCTCCCTCTCTCCCTCTCTCCCTCTCTCCCTCTCTCCCTCTCTCTCTCCCTCTCTCCCTCTCTCCCTCTCTCCCTCTCTCCCTCTCTCCCTCTCTCCCTCTCTCCCTCTCTCCCTCTCTCCCTCTCTCCCTCTCCCAGACTCTGGATCTGGATATATTATTTACCTTATACTGCTTTCTTCCAGATCTGATTCAAGTGTCACACGGAAGACATCGGAATCCCCCCTAACCCAGAAAACAGGTAGGGAACACATCCCCTCCAATGTATAACATTGCGGGAATGCGGGTACCTGGACATTTAGGGACTGCGGATCAGGTAAGATCCCAGGCAGGATTGCTGCTTTAGATATTGTGAAGAGGGGGCATCCAGACACTGGTTAATGGGTGCAGGAAACTAGTCACACACACACACGTAACAAGGACTAATTGTAGTAAAGTATAAATTTACTACAATAAATATAAACTTATGTCAAAAACGAATGTTGTTCTTACTAGAAATGTATTACATTTCTTTTTTTTTTAAAACGGGGTTGGGGCGTGGCTATGGGCGGGACTGGGGGCGGGGCTAGGTGGCGAGTAGATTTTTTGGTTTGGCGAGTAGATTTTTGGGTGATTTGTCAAGCACTGTATATAGATATATATATATGTATATGTATATGTATATGTATATGTATATGTATATATATATATATATATATATATATATATATATATATATATATATATATATATATATATATATATATATAGTGACAGAAAATATAGACAGCGCCCTTCACACACTACACCTAAATTGCTGCAGCCCTGATAGATGTGGCAAGAAATTGCACCAGGCAAATATGCCCAATAAACAGTGGTGTGAAAATAACTAAATGTATTCTGGCAGGAAAAACTAAAAGTGACTATTAGATAAAAACACAAAAGCAAAAAAGAAGTGTGCATAACATATAAAAATAAAAATAAAAAAAAGCAATAAAAAGGTATTGCCAATTGATGTGGGTAAAAATGACACTGAGTGTCACTGGGACTTAACTAGAAAATGCAAATATAAAAAATGGGTTCATGTGATAAGCAATGAAAAATTCAATACATGATTATGAACCCATAGATGCAGTGAATATTAAAAATACTTAAGTCCACATGTGTCCATGATAAGTTGATTTGCAAAAGGTCCAGGCTGCTTCTTCTTGGGCTCACCGAACTCCCACAGTACCTATTAGAGAAAAAGATAAAAGAAGCGCCCGATCCTTGTGTAAAATCAGATGAACAAAGTTTTAATATCTCATGGACAAGACAAATGCACACTTACAATTTGTCTGATAAAATAAAGCATGTTATGGGACCTGCCCATGCACCAACTGAGGACTCCTCGGTCTCTTCTTTGTGTGTGTCAGTATTGGCTCCAAAAAGGATGTTGCTGTCAGCTGCTGTCTCCAGGGGAGTAATCCTTAGTGTTTGTGAGCACTCAATCTCCACATGCAGCCGCCATTTAGCCTTTCTTCTCACACTTGAAACCGGAAAAAAATCTTCAGGCAAGTCCTTGCCTCCTCACACTGGTGCAGGGTGCTGCCCTGTCACTGTAGGCTCACAGCTCAGACTCTGCAGAGTCGGAAGAAACGCGTAGGGATATCTGGCTGTGAGCCTACAGTGACAGGGCAGCACCCTGCACCAGTGTGAGGAGGCAAGGACTTGCCTGAAGATTTTTTTCCGGTTTCAAGTGTGAGAAGAAAGGCTAAATGGCGGCTGCATGTGGAGATTGAGTGCTCACAAACACTAAGGATTACTCCCCTGGAGACAGCAGCTGACAGCAACATCCTTTTTGGAGCCAATACTGACACTCACACACAAAGAAGAGACCGAGGAGTCCTCAGTTGGTGCATGGGCAGGTCCCATAACATGCTTTATTTTTTTTTTTTATAACTCTCATTTTTATTAGGTATTACAGAGCATACATAATATCACCACCTATTGGCATACGTTACAGAATACCCAATTTTGTCATCAAAACAGTGACACGTAGACAGGACATGAGACAGACGTAACAAACCACACGTAAACCACATCACTAAGACGGACAGGACAAACTAGACTGGGGTGAGACACATTAGGGTGGGTGGGGGTGGGGGGCACCTGTAACTGCTGCATCGGAGCGGAGGATCTGCTATTAGCTCTATGTGTACGCTAGGGTGTGTTGTGGATATCCCGGTGGTTCTATGTTCTCCGTCGCTATGTCATCATCTCGTCTGGTCTGCTTTGTCCAAGGAGAACGCATTTATCTATATTAATGCAAAATTGTGGCGGCGTCCACCCCCGGGATGTCTGTTTGGGCCAGCCATGGGGCCCATACGTTTAGAAATTTGGAGCCAGAGTCGTTGATCCAACTCGTCAACTGTTCCATCTGGCAGACATGCCAGATTCTGTTCCTGATTTTAGCTATAGTGGGTAATTCCTGTTGTCTCCATACTGCTGCGATCTCACACCTCGTGGCGGTTGCGAAATGTGCAACCAATTTGAGTGTCGCGTTAGACACGTCCTGAGGCCGTCTGCCCACGAGGAACAGCCACGGGTCCAGGGGGATCTCCAAGTTGAGGATTCTTTCTAGCCAATCTCTAATAGATTCCCAAATCGGGACCACTTTCGGGCAAGACCACAGCATATGTTTTAAATCAGCCGTTTCCCCACACTGTTTTGGGCAGAGCGGGGAATAGCTCTTGATAAATTTAGATAATTTCAATGGGGTATGGTACCACCGCATTAGGACTTTATATGCGTTCTCCTTCAACGTGGCACAAATTGAGCTTTTGGCAGCTGCCTGTAATATCTGATCCCATTCCTCGTCCTCTAGTGTCTCCCCTAAATCTGTCTCCCAATGTCGCATGTATTTCAGTCGGGGGGCGTCGGAAGTCTTCGGACAGACTACCTCCCTGTACATCCGAGAAGTTAGTCCTCTTGTGTCCGTCTCTCTGGAACACAGCTGTTCGAAATTGGTTCGTGCTGGGCGAACCGGGAATTTATTATAGAAAGCCCTAACCTGGAGGAATCTAAATAATTCTGTGTTGGGTAGCTTTTTCTCATCCTTAATCATATCGAACGTCTTGATATATTTACGTCCTTCCAGGTCCTTTAATCGTAAGTACCCCGCTTGCGTCCATTTTACAAATTTGTCACCTAACAGCCCTGGAGCAAAATCCGGATTTCCCACCAGGGGGGTCATCAACGACTGACGTGTGGTCAATTTAGCTTTAAATTTAGATGACTCCCAGACCGCTAGCGAGTTCGCAATTGCGCAGAGTGGCATCCCTAATGATTTCTTACACTGTTTTGGAAGCCAAATCAGATCGTGCAGTTTTACTGGCGCACAGCATTCTGTTTCTAGGGCCACCCATCTTCTATTTGCTGGGTTCGAGTGCCACTGGACAATTTGGCATAGTTGTGCCGCCTTGTGGTATGCCAACAAGCAAGGTACCGCCAACCCTCCTCTTGTTACTGGTTTTGTCAGTATGCTTTTCGCAATTCGTGGGCTTTTTTTATTCCAAATAAATTGAATAATGCGAGCCTGCAGCGTGAGGACCTCAGTCCTAACAAGAGGTATTGGGAGGGCTTGAAACAGATATAGTAGTTTAGGCAGCAGGTTCATTTTGACACTGTTGATCCGCCCAAACCACGATATGCCATAACCCGCCCAGACCCTGAGATCTTCCTTCAGTTTCTTCATTATTCTGGGGAAATTTGCTTTATATAGTGTGTTGTAGTCCTTTGTGATATACACCCCTAAATATTTGATAGCGGAGGGTTGCCATTTAAAATTGAAGTTGAGCTCTATCAATTTTTCGACCGGCTTGGGTAGATTGATGTTAAGCGCTTCCGACTTGGCCTGGTTAATTTTAAACCCCGACACCAAGCTGAAAGTTCCCAAGATCGCAAAGACGTTGGGCAAGGAGGTGAGGGGCTTTGACAGTGTCAAGATTACATCGTCGGCGTATAACGCTACTTTATGATGCTGCTCCCCTATATCTATCCCTGTTATATCTGGGCTTGCTCTGATATGAGCCGCTAGCGGTTCTATACAGAGGGCAAATATTAACGGTGAAAGTGGGCAACCTTGTCTTGTCCCGCTACGGATGTTGAATATCTCCGAGGGGAATCCTTGGTGTCTCACCCTTGCAGTGGGACCATTGTAAAGGGCTAGTATTGCCTCTAGAAGGCGCCCCCCGAACCCAAACGCCCCCAGCGTCTCCCTGAGGAAGGGCCAGTCAATCCTATCAAAGGCCTTTTCGGCGTCCAGACTCAACAACATAGACGGAATATTTTTATTTTTTGCCAAATCAATCAAATCTACAATCCGCCTAGTATTGTCTGCCGCCTGCCTGCCCTCAATAAAGCCTACTTGATCCGGGTGAATCAACCCCGGAAGGACAATGCCCACCCTGTTAGCTAACAATTTTGAGAAGATTTTAGTGTCTGAATTGATCAGGGATATTGGCCGGTAGCTCTTGACGTCTGCCGGGTCCTTACCGGGTTTGTGGATCACAGAGATAGACGCCTGGAGCATCTGTGCCGGGAGGGGCTCTCCTGCTAGAATCCCGTTAAATAGGGACAACAAGTGGGGAGCCAGAATCTTGACAAATTTCTTATAATATAAATTTGAAAATCCGTCTGGACCAGGGGCTTTAGCGGGTTTAAGGGACTTCATTACCTCTGTTACTTCCTCAAGGGTGAAGTCACCCTGGAGTGCCTCCCTATCCTCCCTGCTCAAGGTAGGCAGATTTGCCTCTTTTAGGAATTTGTTCAAAGTTGCTGCGGTCTTTTGTGTGTGGCTGACCTTATCACCGTCGTATAATGTGGCGTAATAATTCTTAAACACCTCCACTATTTGTCGAGGATCGGAGGTAAGGTCCCCCCCCTGAGATTTGATGGATGCTATACGGTAATTTGGAAGCTTGTTTCGGAGCTTATTGGCTAATAAGGTATCTGGCTTGTTGGCTTTCTCATAGAATCTGCGCTTTGACCATGCCAACTCCTTCTCGGCCTGAGAGGTCAGGACCAGGTTAAGTTTAATTTTAGTGTCGCTCAGTTCTTTCCAAACCAAATTATCCTTGTGCGTTTTGTGTTGAGCAGTGAGATGTGCCAATTTCTCACGTAGCTCTTTTACTCTCGCCTCTTTTGCTCTCTTTCTTTTTCCTGCTATGGTCATCAACACCCCTCTCATGGTAGCCTTATGAGCCTCCCAGAGCGTGGATTGAGCCGACACACTGCCTTTGTTGTCCTTAAAATATTCTTGGATTCGCTCACCAATCTCTTTTGCAGTTACGGGGCATTTAAGGAGGAGTTCGTTGAGCTTCCAGTTTGCTCCCGGTCTGTCTAAGGCGTCTAATGTGCACCGCAGCTCTACCGGTGCATGGTCGGACCACGAGATTCCATGTATCTGCGTGTGCCCTACCACTGGGACCACTCTATTGGACACCAGGAGGTAATCTATCCGACTGTAGCGATTGTGTGGGTGGGAGTAAAAGGTATATTCCCGTGCATTAGGATGTTGTTCCCGCCAAATATCAATTAGCTGACAATCTTGCATACCCTTATGTATGGTTAGTACGTCCTGTTTGTGGGATAGGTTAGGTCTCGTACATCTGTCCAGGTCAGAGTCTAGTGTGCGGTTAAGGTCGCCTGCTATGAAGATATGTCCCTTTGCGACAGTGTGTAGTTTATTAAAGAACTGTGTAAAGAATGTAGCGCTCGTCTCGCATGGGGCGTAGACTGACACCAATGTCAGAGGTTGACTCTGTATCATCCCCGTAAGGATGATATAACGACCTTCTGGGTCCGTATATTGTTTATTTATATCTAACGCCAGTTTATTGTGTACTAAGATAGCCACTCCTCTTTTCTTTGCCTTGTTAGAGGCCAGGTAAAAAGTTCTGTAATTTTTGTCTAGATATTTCGGGTGATTGGAGTGTGAAAAGTGGGTTTCTTGTAGAAAAAGTATATCGGCTTTCAGGCGGCTATATTCTTTAAATGCGATTCTACGTTTTACCGGGCTGTTAAACCCTTTGACATTGTGTGTAATCATTATTAGTTCATTACTCATCCTTGTCTGCAGAAGAGGTGTGCTCCAATGGCGAGGTCATCTGGGCCGTTCGTTGGTCCGCCTACTCCAAGAACTTCAGGGGATCTGTAGTTCTCCATCTTCCTGTAGGTTGGTGCACTATGGGGGGGAAGATACATGAGGGGAGGGGGGGAACATCCAGACAGACATAAACAACACATATAAACAGTGGTCTCAGAGCCTCGGTACCCGTACCCCGGCTGTGAGACCATCGCCCTTGGGTACTCAGTGTAGGCGGCCAGGTACTCCCTCCCTCCCTGCCCCCCTCCCTCCCTCACTGGAATCCCCTCCCAAGGGACTTTGCCGGTCATTGGGGTTGGTGTCCTTTCCCGCTCCGGCTGTCGGTCCATGCAGGAACAAAAGCAGGCTCGAACCCCGCTATCCGGCCTCCCTCCTATAAACTCTTCAAACAACAACTAGCAAACAATGCTTTCCTATGATCATTCCTTTGCCCTGCGTACTCCACTTTACGGTAACCTGCCTCTCCCCCTAGTAATACATTATCCTTGTACTCCTAATTGGAGCTAATAATCCCGCCTCTGTGTCTGTGTGGCGCCTCCGGCCTTTGCTTGGCCTGGACCCATGTATCCCTCCACTTTCAGTGGCTGTTGACCTCAATGAGCGGGACCACCATATACAGAGATAAACCGACCACCCCGGAATCGAGCCTATATTGGTTACCTGGGGCCTTTTGATCTACTTCAGGTTCTCGCTCCCTCCCTTCTATCTTCTTGTGTGTGTATTACCTTCTCACCTCTATCTTTCTCTTATTTAACCACTTCCCCGTCTCTGATCCCTCTCCAACATTTCCAGAACTTCTTCTCTTAAGCTAACCTTCTCTTACCTTCCACTATTTCACATCCCCCTCCTTTCCCGATAACCTACCTACTCCTCTCTACTTCACCTCCCTACTCCTCCTCTCTCCGCTCCCTCCTCCAACCCATCTACCTACTACTTCCCTCCTTCTAGCCACCTATCCTAAACCACCTACTTAATCTACTTACCCCATCCTATCTCGCCCTATTACACGTCCCCCTCCTTCCTTTCCACCTCACTTTCCCCTCTCTCCCCTCTATTACCCACCCTATCTGCGCTACCCGTGCCCCTCTTATCTGTTTCTCCGGCTGACTGAGCTCTCTCCCCACTGCCCCCCTCAGCTCCGTAATGAATCACATCCACCAAAGATTCTTTTATTGTCCGCCGGTGCAGTCCATGTCGATCCCTGCGTAGTGCTCCGTCGCCGTCTCTTTCCGGCTTCCTGGTCTGTGTGCAGGTGTCTGGGATCTCCGCTGCTCCCGGTGGTCCCTGCCTCT
Source organism: Ascaphus truei (assembly GCF_040206685.1). Taxonomy (NCBI): domain Eukaryota; kingdom Metazoa; phylum Chordata; class Amphibia; order Anura; family Ascaphidae; genus Ascaphus; species Ascaphus truei. The sequence goes on along the minus strand of NC_134485.1, from coordinate 332,916,126 downwards.
CAATGTCGGCTCCCTCACTCGCCGGCGCTTGCTTCCGGCTCCTTAAGATGACGTCGCGGCCAGGATCTCCTCTGCTCCTCGCCACCTCCAAGATGGCCGCTCCGGGTCCCAACATGCTTTATTTTATCAGACAAATTGTAAGTGTGCATTTGTCTTGTCCATGAGATATTAAAACTTTGTTCATCTGATTTTACACAAGGATCGGGCGCTTCTTTTCTCTTTTTCTCTAATATATATATATATATATATATATATATAAAAATATAAGAAAAAAAAGCGCCAAATCCTAGTGCATTACTGTGCAAAAAGATAAATTTAATCCCCAAAAATCTCAATAAAAATGAACTCACAAACATAAAACAATTAAAAGCATTGTATGAGTAATACTCATGCTCCTAGGACCAGGAAACGCTGCTTTGCTGCTGTAGTCCCTCCGTGACTCCACTGGAACAGATTGCTGCCTCCGTTGTTCACTGCCTGCAGGAACTGACGCATCAGGCACTCCACGATGGTTTCTCCCCCGGTATACACCGAACAGTTGATCTTTAGTTCCCACCGGGGACGGTTGAAGTCGCGGACCAGTGGATGACGTCACGGGAACCGTACTAATTACCGGACCGGTACAGAAACTCAGCAGTTCAATGGCAAGCGTTGCAAAGTCCACTGCACACCTTCCCTACGCGTTTCATCTGATATACAGACTTCTTCAGGGGATCCCCTGATCCGCGACTTCAACCGTCCCCGGTGGGAACTAAAGATCAACTGTTTGGTGTATACCGGGGGAGAAACCATCGTGGAGTGCCTGATGCGTCAGTTCCTGCAGGCAGTGAACAACGGAGGCAGCTATCTGTTCCAGTGGAGTCACGGAGGGACTACAGCAGCAAAGCAGCGTTTCCTGGTCCTAGGAGCATGAGTATTACTCATACAATGCTTTTAATTGTTTTATGTTTGTGAGTTCATTTTTATTGAGATTTTTGGGGATTAAATTTATCTTTTTGCACAGTAATGCACTAGGATTTGGCGCTTTTTTTTCTTATATTTTTCTATGCAGGTGGAGAGGGAGGTCGTTGTGCCCTTTTAAGAAGCTGCCTGTTGGTCCTAATAGTGCTACTGTCACTCCCCAACTATTGGACTTATTTGTTGGACTCTAGAGGACTATCTGCATTGAGCAGATTAAGGCAAAGTTCACAGCACCACACAAAATTTTTTTTTTTTGTATAATTGCATGTTTTTAGCTTTTTTTATCATTGGACATTCACAGTGCATTTTTGGTATATTAATTCATTTCACTATTTAGGATATATTGCATTGGTATATCATTATATTAATTCATTAATATCATGCTGATGTAATTATGATTTATTACCGGTTTAATTAATTATATATATCCTATACTTCTGGCTTTCCACACACGAGCGCAGACCCTTATTGTATATATATATATATATATATATATATATATGGAGAAGAGACACACAGCGCAGAACTACACAAATGTTAAGTGGGGGGGAAATTAGTACACACCACCAATATGCCAATACAGTATTATATGAGGTACATACCCTGGAATACAACTATCCCTATGAACTGCAGCCAGTTAGGTCTGCGGCTCCACAACGCCGCGTAGAGAATGTGTAGAAGAGTGACCTAGGCGCAAAACAACAGGGAAAGAAGAAACACAAAGGAAGGATCATAGGGCAGTATGTCAATTATTACACAGACTATATAATGGTAAGAGATGCGCTTACTCAGGTAGGTAGATTTAAAGCCTGTAATCCTCTAAGGGACTCGCGAACACAGCTCCCAGCAGCTCTTCCTCTTAGCCTCTGGATATCTAGGATTTCTTTCACAGGAACACAGCAGCTGATTGCAGTCGTCACAGGGGGTCTCTGGAAGCAGCCCGTCTCTATAGGTGGACCTCACAAGAGGGGGGTAGAGGAAGGGGGGGGAAAGGAAGGGACGGTGGGGAGGTAATAGAAGGGGGGACAGTATATGTGTAAAACCTTTTTATTCCAATAAAATGCTGTAAAAACAAGTAATCAACTCACATTTGGTGAGTAGGTAACAGGCAGTAGAGAGTTATTTTCGAGTCTCTCACACTCGTGTGGTCAGACGCCGATTACCAGTCCTTCGCTTCCTCGCTATCACACTTTAAATCTACCTACCTGAGTAAGCGCATCTCTTACCATTATATAGTCTGTGTAATAATTGACATACTGCCCTATGATCCTTCCTTTGTGTTTCTTCTTTCCCTGTTGTTTTGCGCCTAGGTCACTCTTCTACACACACATATATATATATATATATATATATATATATATATAAATATGCAAATATAGCTGTATGGTCATCTGCATGTCTTAGGCAGGTCTGCAACCCCACCTTTCCCCATTATCACCCAGCATACAGCACTTCCACTGCAGCAAGGGATTCTGGGAAATGACATGCAAATGAGCACACAGTCACTTTTTGCCTCAATAACCATTTTTAACATGGTTCCCTATAGGCTTAAGCTTGCTGCATGGTCACAGCTTTGAGCACAGCCAGGGTTAAGGTGCATACCCAGAAAACCACCCACAGACAGCTGTTTCGACCTTGATGGGTCTCATCAGTGTGGGGTTGATTTTACTGGGAATGCAAGAGAGGCTTATGGGATAGGCCAAACCATAATACTGAGTTAAGTTATGGTGAGTAAAAAAAGTGACAAAAACCCTCCACAGGAAAGCAAATATGCAAATATAGCTGTATGCTCATCTGCATGTCTTAGGCAGGTCTGCAACCCCACCTTTCCCCATTATCACCCAGCATACAGCACTTCCACTGCAGCAAGGGATTCTGGGAAATGACATGCAAATGAGCACACAGTGTCACTTTTTGCCTCAATAACCATTTTTAACATGGTTCCCTATAGGCTTAAGCTTGCTGCATGGTCACAGCTTTGAGCACAGCCAGGGTTAAGGTGCATACCCAGAAAACCACCCACAGACAGCTGTTTCGACCTTGATGGGTCTCATCAGTGTGGGGTTGATTTTACTGGGAATGCAAGAGAGGCTTATGGGATAGGCCAAACCATAATACTGAGTTAAGTTATGGTGAGTAAAAAAAGTGACAAAAACCCTCCACAGGAAAGCAAATATGCAAATATAGCTGTATGCTCATCTGCATGTCTTAGGCAGGTCTGCAACCCCACCTTTCCCCATTATCACCCAGCATACAGCACTTCCACTGCAGCAAGGGATTCTGGGAAATGACATGCAAATGAGCACACAGTGTCACTTTTTGCCTCAATAACCATTTTTAACATGGTTCCCTATAGGCTTAAGCTTGCTGCATGGTCACAGCTTTGAGCAGAGCCAGGGTTAAGGTGCATACCCAGAAAACCACCCACAGACAGCTGTTTCGACCTTGATGGGTCTCATCAGTGTGGGGTTGATTTTACTGGGAAAGCAAGAGAGGCTATGGGATAGGCTAAACCATAATACTGAGTTAAGTTATGGTGAGTAAAAAAGTGACAAAAACCCTCCACAGGAAAGCAAATATGCAAATATAGCTGTATGCTCATCTGCATGTCTTAGGCAGGTCTGCAACCCCGCCTTTCCCCATTATCACCCAGCATACAGCACTTCCACTGCAGCAAGGAATGGTTATTGAGGCAAAAAGTGACACTGTGTGCTCATTTGCACGTCATTTCCCAGAATCCCTTGCTGCAGTGGAAGTGCTGTATGCTGGGTGATAATGGGGAAAGGCGGGGTTGCAGACCTGCCTAAGACATGCAGATGAGCATACAGCTATATTTGTATATATATATATATATATATATATATATATATATATATATATATATATATATATATATATATATATATATATATATATATGAAGCCCTTTTTCTGATGCTCTAAAGAGACTACGGGTACTGCACACACCTGTGGCTCCAGGAGATCTGAGCCTCCGCTAGCTGGGAGCCTGGGGTAACACTTTATACTAACGGCAGCGCCTCCACTTACCCAGGAACCCCATCATGTAAGATTCCCCTGCGCAAGAAACATATCCACACACATATATATGAATGCTTGAACTGACTTTACTGTAATCACTAATACCTTATCACTTATCTTAGCACTTAGCATTGGCAACCATACATAACACACTGATAACTGGCAATGTCCTTGTAACGTTAGTGGCTCGGCCACGCTCCTAATGAGTAATGTCTCTGTCGCGTCACCGCGTGCCCCACACCGTGTCCATGTAATGTATTTGTATATAGGCTCAGTCCTTTGGCCACTCCACTTAGTGTCCCCAAAGAGTGTTCCCTAAGGCGGGATCAGTGCCTGTTGACCGGTGTTGGTGCACTTGTTGTAAATACCTTTCGGTCACTGTGGTGACCGGTAATAGCTTAGAAAAGGATCCATCGATCCAACGCTTTGCTTCCTGATGTCGCAGTGTCCAGTCGTCTGGTCCCAGATGACTGCAACAACCGCACCTCTGCACCTTTGTCCCTAACTGTTACTCAGTAAGGGAATAACGCTACCACTATAGGGCGTCCCTGCAGCAACTCACTCTACGGTGGCTCAGGGATTCTCTTAGGGGCTGTCAGGGAAGATCTGTCCTATGCAGGCGGGTCACGGACCCCCTGCACCCACACTACCTCTTCCTCTGCCCTCCGGTTCCCCTCTGCCTAGTGTGATCTCTCCCCCACGCTTCCCTTTCCTCCTTCCGCAATTCCAGTCCCCTGATTGGCTCCCGGCATCAGGTGACTGCCCTAAAGCTCATGGGAGTTGTAGTACACCAACGGAGCCTTTCCCTTATTGGCCCGTCGTTCGCGCGCTTGCATTGCGCATGCGCGACCTCTCTGCTCTGCCAGTGCCCTCCGATTGTTGCGCAATAAACATGGCGGCGCCCTATACTGTCGGGCTGTCGCGGAACCCTACACCATTCTCCTCAGGCACACACTGTAACCGCATAAGGTACCTAACACACCCCTACATTCTCCCCCTCGCAGAATCCAACGTCCCCGCTTGGGAACGTAACCATAACATATTTACATTTCTGTACACCTTACTCTGTATGCTCTACATGAGGCTATACATTTCACTGAACATGCCAATTACAGATCTCACTTTATGGCGAGCCCACTGCTGAGCCTCATAATGGGGTGCCCCGAATTGATCATAAACCATCCTCATTGGAGGTTGACCAGTTCTTTTGCTTCTGCGAAGCTGCTCTTCGGCTACTTCCTCGGGAGAGTAGCAAGTTTCATTTGGCATTTCCAACTCTGCCTTGGAGGGGCTCAATGGGTCTACACAGTCTTTTTGAGGCACAAAGCACGGGCTCTGTGGGTCTAGGGGCTGGCTCACTGGAGTCAGTGTATCTGTTGTTGGACCAAGGTGCTCTTTACCCGTAGCTCCTTCGGGAGATGCCCCCGCGGTCGGAAGGCCCCTTTGAGAGGTTCCTTCCATAGAATTCTCAGAGGTGGCATTTGTTACAGTCTCTGGGCCATCCTCTGTACTATCAGCTTCTCCATCAAGTGAAACAGTGGCCATTTCCAAGTTGTTATCCCCTACTTGAGGTATAGGAAGGAGATGATTCCTATGCCATACCTTTACCCGGCCTTCGGAGTCCTTGATGCGGTATACCGGGAAGCCAGGCATCTGAGATTCCACTTCATACACCCCATCTCTCTACCGATCGGCCAGTTTGTGCTTCCCGGGGATTCCCAGGTTACGGAGGAGAACTGCATCCCCCGGGCGAATTTCTTTATGCCGCACCTTATGATCGTATCTCCTTTTGTTACTCGCATTTAATTGCTCCGCTGCCTTTTCAGCCAGTTTGTATGCCTGTTGCAAGCTGTCTTGTAACCTTTGCACATATCGAAAATGCGTCCTGTTGGATACCCCATCGGTAGATATCCGTAGTCGCAAATCCACGGGCAGTCTAGCTTCTCGTCCAAACATCAAGAAGTACGGCGTATACCCTGTAGACTCATGTCGGGTACAGTTATAAGCATGCACCCAAGTGTCTACATGCTTGCTCCACTCAGTCTTTTGAGAGCCTTTCAATGTGCCCAGCATGTCAAGTAGAGTCCGGTTGAAACGCTCGGGCATGGCATCCCCTTCCGGATGGTACGGGGTAGTCCGGGACTTGGGGATGTTCAACAACGTCAGTAGTTCTCGTAAGAGAGTACTCTCAAAATCCCTGCCCTGATCAGAATGCAGTCGGTTCGGCAATCCGTAGTGAAGAAAGTATCTCTCCCATAACACCTTAGCCACTGTCACTGCCTGCTGGTCCTTGGTAGGAAAGGCTTGAGCATATCTCGTATAGTGGTCTGTGATCACCAGTACATTTCCAATGCCCCGAGTGTCAGGTTCGATGCACAAGAAATCCATACACACCAAATCCATGGGGCCGGAGCTTTTCAAGTGGCCCATGGGGGCCGCCCGAGTGGGGAGTGTCTTTCTCTGGGTACAGCGAGGGCACTGCCGGCAATGCATCTCTACTGACTCTCTCATTTTTGGCCAATAGAATCGGTCACGGAGCAACCAGAACGTTTTGTCAATGCCCAGATGGCCATGATCATCATGTAGTGCCCGGAGGACCATATTTCTCAGAATTTGAGGCAATAATAGTTGTCGCCGGTCGGGATGATTATGGTACGGTATGACCCGATACAGTAGGCAGTTGTCCAGTTCGAATTTTCCAAATTCATTCAGCAATAGTTTCACCAGTTCTCTGGGGGCTTGCTTAAGTATAGAAGGATTCTCTTGTTGCATAGCTTGGCGAGCTAGTTCCACCACTGGGTCTTGAATCTGATATTGCACCAAGTCTTTCCATGAAATGATTTTATCCTCCGTAATGTTCATTCCTTCCGGACGTCAGTACGCTCGGGGAACTGATCGGGATTGACACCCCAGCGAATCAGCTAGTCTTAACTCCGAGAATGCCACTTGATTGTTGACCACTGCAGCTAGTGAACATAGAGCACATATGCCAGGCCCCAGAATTTCTTCCCACACTTCCTCCATCAGTGGTAGGTTGAAGCCCAGGTCTCCGCGACAGAGCATCTGCCCCTATGTTGGTGGGCCCTGGTTTGTACTTAAGGTTGAACCGATAATTTGCCAGCGCCGCCAACCATCGGTGACCTGTCGCATCCAATTTGGCGGACGTGTTAATGTAGGTCAATGGATTGTTATCAGTCCTGACTTCAAACTGTACCCGATACAAATAATCATGCAGCTTGTCCACTACAGCCCATTTGAGGGCTAGGAACTTCAACTTGTGAACTGGATAGTTCTGTTCGCTTGGGGTCAGGCTTCGACTAGCATACGCCACCGGTCGGAGTCCTGTATCATGTTTCTGGTGCAACACTGCTCCCAAGCCGCTGAAACTGGCATCCACGTGTAGAACGTATTCTCGGTCAGGATCGGCATAGGCCAGGCCTGCATAGGCCTGCGTTAAGTTGGTCTTCAATTTAAAAAATGCTTGTTCACAAGCAGGGGTCCATTTCTCTCCAAAAGGTGTTTGTGCCGTGGTAGCTTTCCTGCCTGGGTCTTCAGGATAAATTTTTAATAGGTTATTCAGGATTTTAGCTTTGCTTGAGTAGCCTTCCACGAATCGCCGGTAGTAACCGCAGAACCCCAGGAAGGACTGTAGTTCCTGGACGTTGTTGGGCCGGGGCCAATTCACTACTGCCTCTATCTTCCCTGGGTCGGTGGATATCCCTTCCGCTGATACAATGTGGCCCACATATGTCACGGACGTGCGGCAGAACTTGCATTTGTCCAGGGACAGCTTAAGTCCTTCCTTTTGAAGTCAATCCATCACCTTCAACAGCCGCTCTTCATGCTCCTCCAGTGTCTTCCCGAACACTATAATGTAGTCCAGGTACACCAAGCATTCTTGCGGGTTCATGTCTCCTAGTGTCTTCTCAATTAACCTCTGAAAGGTGGCTGGAGCTCCACATATCCCTTGCGGCATACGGGTGAACTGGTAGAACCCTAACGGGCAGATGAAAGTGGTTCTCTCTTGATCCTCCAGGTCCATGGGCACCTGATAGTACCCAGACCTCAAGTCCAGCACGCTGAACCATTTACTTCCCGTCAAGGCGTTCAGAAGGTCCTCGATGCGTGGGAGGGTGTACTGATCAGGTACAGTGCGATTGTTCAATGTCCTATAGTCTACGCATAGATGTACGTCCCATTCTTTTGCGGACCACCAAGATAGGTGAGGCATAGGGACTGCGTGATCCCTGAACAATACCGGCTTCCTCCATCTCAGCTAATAGTCTCCTCACCTCTTCCACATCTCGGGGTACTATGCGGCGTGAACGTTCATGGAATGTTGCGGCGTCGCTCAATCGAATGGTGTGGAGGGCGCTGCGACTGCATCCCACATCCATATCACTTATGGAAAACACCTCCCGCCGATCTTCCAGTTTGGTCTGCAGTCTTCCTTTCCATTCCTCAGTCAATGGCGAGTCTCCGAAGTCAAACGCCAACCTTGAAGTTACTGCATGGACGGTGGCCACCGGGCGTTCACCTGCTGCCTTCCTCTCAGGAGTTACTGGATAGATTCGACCCAATGGCTGCCGGTGATCAATGCACATGAGGTACGGAGAAAAGTTTCGCACATATACCTGAGTTCGAGCCGGAATTTCCCCCGACCACTTCTTTACCGAAGCCAATACTTCGTAGCCGAGCCGCTGGTCATCACGTATCGTGCTTTCCAAGGAGAATAATTGATCCTCCGGACATCTGGCAGGATAATGACAGGCTGCGACCATCATTCTTCCTTCCCCGGGAGGGATCTCGGTCAACCCACGCTCTTGACTATACAGCATCCCATGCTCCTCTTCGGTCGCAATCCTACCGCAAGCCTCTTGTAATGCTGGGCAAGTGGCTAGAGCCAGCAATGGTAATTCACCCGCTTCCTGCAAGTACATGCGGATCACAGCTTGTACAATGTCTTGTGACAGAAACCAGGGGATGGTAATAAATTCCATATATAGGGCTCCCAGGATACTGAACAGTTTATATCCTGTTTGGCCTGGGAGTGCAGCCTCATAATACATGCACTCCATCCCACAGTTTGGCAAGTGCTGGAACTGAGGGATGAGGGATCCAGACCAGAGTTTGTCTGCTGCCTGATTTCTGTCACCTGTCATGCTAATTAGAAATCAGGTATTTAAGACTGATTTCCTGGTTCCTCTTCCTTCTCCCCAAGAGCCTGGAGACAGGAAGGCTGCTGGAAGCAGAGAGGGGAAAAGCCTCTCCCCAAACAGGTTAAATCATTCTGTTCCTTTTTGTCTAAAACTGCAAAGAACCTTGTTTTGTTGTTGGAAGTGGAAAAGCCACTTCAACCCTGAGTCAGGGAAAACCTAAGTTAAGTTATTGCTCAGGTAAGCAGCTTTTTGTTTTTCTGTGTTTCTGTTGTATGCACTGTGGCAGTCTCAGTGCCTGGGACTGAATAAACCAGGCATAGCCTGTTTAAAGGAACAGCACGTGACGCCTCATCATTTAACCTACCCTAAAAGACCGTGTTCTAACAGTCCCGGACAGACGGCGGAGCTCCGGAGTAAGCCGTTTGTCACATATGGTGGAGAATGTGGGCAGAACACTAAAAGGTCTGCGGGTTAAAGAACTTTAAAAAAAAAAAAAAAAAAAAGTTTTTTTTCTCTCCAAACAAGATGGAAGACGTGGTGAGTGCGCTGGTACGCAATGTCGCTGCCCAGAAAGACGCGAATGAAACCCAGCAACAGCTGTTAATAAACCAGCAACAGACGAATGCAGCCCTGCAAGAGGCTAATGCAAACCAGCAACAGACTAATGCAAACCAGCAACAGACTAATGCAAACCAGCAACAGACGAATGCAGCCCTGCAAGAGGCGAATGCAGCTCTGCAAATCGCGAATGCAAACCAGAAAGAGACAAACCGCTTGCTGAGAGAGGAGCAACAACGGTTCGCCCAGGGCTTACAGCAGGAACTCGAGATCCTGAGAGGGACTATCATTAAGACCCCACTGGCAGAGGCAGCCTGTAGACGGACGTTCACAGAGGTACACAATTGGAGACTTTATAAGGTGAAATTATAACGAGGCTTTATTGTGCCTTTTCCTTAACAGTAGGAAAACATCTAAACAAGGGGGAAACAAATCTTCTATTCACTTGGGAGTGTTTCTAGTGAAATACCATGCAATTCACAACTCCTAGTTAAGCATGTCTCCCAGCCCCAAACACATAGCATGACATAAGCAGATATAAGAAGTCTCTTAAGAATGAAAGTCTTATCTGTCATCTGCTGTAGAGTAAGCTTCTCTGCTCTCCTGGAACCGCACCGTGCGTGCACAGAAAATGTCAGCATCCAGGTTTAGAAGTCTTATTTGTCAGCTCCAGAGATCTGTGTTCTCTTGGTCAGTCTCTCCTGGGAGACTCAAAAACCACTGCTCTGTCTCCAAAGTTCAGCTCACAGTCAGAGCTAAGGAGTCACTTCCTGTCTCACAAGACAGGCTTTTCTAAGCAATCAGGTAGGTGGGGTTAGTTAATTGCCTACCCGCAGTTAACCACCACACTGCTGGATTAGAGGCACATTTGTGAACAGGGATAAGTCCCCTGTTACATACCTCCCCTGTTTGTGGGAAGCTCGGGCTTACCACGGCCAAAGCCCATCTTTCCACTCTCATCTGAGTTCTTTCTGTGACTTGAATGAGAGTGGATGGAGGAAGAGAACCCTCTGTCCCGCTGGGATTGGAGCCCTTTCTCCACTTTATTTTTGTCTCCTCCCGAAGGTGCTTGAGATCAGCACTCCTCAGTCGCTCGAGGAGGACTTTTTCCAAGTAAAGTCTTTTTACCGAGTCCACGGTCATGAGATTTCTGTTGTGTCGGGCACTCCTCTTTTTGTAGACAAACTGTATGGCAACAGTTGTAGAGCAGTTAGGACTAGCCCTTAGAGTTTTCTGCTTTTGAAGCGGTCTTTCTGCACCTCCTCCACACAACGGAGTCGCCAGTTCAGCTTCTTTGGGACTGAGTTGCACCTCCACCGCCCTTTCCAGAGAACGTCCTATCTTTTCAGCTTCCTCAGCTAAGGATTCTTCTGGCTTTGATTCTGCAAGCCTACCTCTGTTTGTTGCCTGTTGGGCAGCTGTAGGTTTGGCTAGTGCTTTCTTAGGTGGCTCAAACTTCATAATCTTGTTTTGAAGGTGCGTGGAGTCCCCAACTCTCACTTTACCCTTGTCCTCACGGGCATTAGTTACTGTGGGATACTGGTGCTTGGGCAGAGCCAATACCTTTTTCCGTATTGGAGGAATCTGTAAGTTACTGGTCTGCAGAGTCTCAACCTGTTTGAGTGCGTCTTGCAAGTCTCTTCTCAGGGAATTTATCTGCGCACTTTGCTTTCTCCGAGTCTGTATCAGTGTGTCCTTCATATTCTGGAGCTCTGTAATTTTTGTCATTAAGGTTGCCGCTGCTCCTGTTTTCTCCTTGGTATACTGACTCAAGGGAATGGAACAGTCTCTCTGTCTCTCCAGCTCTTGCTCCAGTTTCTTTATTGGACTGGAAGGGCCACTCTTCCGTGGGGTAAGGTTCATTACAGGAACGCTGCATCTTGTCCTCCATTTTTAGGCTATCAGGTGTAATTTTCTTCCTGACCTCAGGAGGCGCTATTGCAGCTGTTGCCACTGTATTTGCTAGAACCCCCAATTGTGGTAGTCCTACAGATGGGCATATTTTGCTTGTAGAGGTCGTAGCTCTCACAGGCATCTCTGTAGACTTTTCTTTCTTGGGTAAAAAAATTTTTTCTTCAATATCAGCAGTACTGTGCATGCATTTTCTCCCATCAGGTATTCAAGATGTGCAGTTGCTAGGTAAAAAAAAGTCTATTTGCTTTACACCATTTACTTGCTAGGTATAATCTCTCATTAGGTATGCTGAATGTGTAGTTGCTAGGTAAAAACTTCTGTTTGCTTTACACCATTTACTTGCTAGGTGCAATCTCTCCGCTTCAGCAACAGAATTTGGTTTTCTGCCTGAGTTCAGTAATTTTCAGTCTCATCTTTGGGTATTATGGCATTCACACTTCACACTTTGGGTTTTGCTCCCAAGATATATATAGGCAGACTTTTTTTTTTACTTGCAGAAAAAAAAACATTCTTTGCATTGGACTATTTCTTTCATTCCCGGCAGGGTGACTCAACACTCAGCAATTGACTTTGAAATACCTTTTACACAGATCAGAAATCCCTTTTTACCCTATAGGGCAATTTTACACTCAGCACTTGTTTGCTAAAAATTCCCCATGTTCAGCACAGTCTTGTATCAATTTTCACACTTTTCTGCATATACTCCATTCACAGCTGGTAGCCCTATGCGGTGTGGCAACCTTTATTTGCTAAATCAGTACCACTCGTGGGTCACCATCTGTATTCGCTGCTTCAGCGAAACTTTTGAAAACAACAAACACCTATCCCTTTTTAAGGGCTGACTCACTTCTTGAACCCTGACTATGGCTGGAAGGCAAAACCCCTATTTCAATGACCATATTACACTTTGTGATAGGCAAATAAGGTTTAGCTGTTTCAGCAGTCTCTCTAAACTTGGGATTGGGGCAAAGAGTCCATCTGTGGTTTGTAAGTTTCAGTGTAGTGTATCCCTTTAACGCTGATCTCTGCTGCATGAGGTTTTTTATCTAAGTTGCTCAGACTGTTTGCAGGCAAAAAGCATAACAAAAAAATTCACATAAAAATCTCCAGTCCTTTTTAACTTCAAAGACACCTCTCATCCCACTTCTGACACCATATGTAGACAGACGTTCACAGAGGTACACAATTGGAGACTTTATAAGGTGAAATTATAACGAGGCTTTATTGTGCCTTTTCCTTAACATTAGGAAAACATCCAAACAAGGGGGAAACAAAGCTTCTATTCACTTGGGAGTGTTTCTAGTGAAATACCATGCAATTCACAACTCCTAGTTAAGCATGTCTCCCAGCCCCAAACACATAGCATGACATAAGCAGATATAAGAAGTCTCTTAAGAATGAAAGTCTTATCTGTCAGCTGCTGTAGAGTAAGCTTCTCTGCTCTCCTGGAACCACACCGTGCGTGCACAGAAAATGTCAGCATCCAGGTTTAGAAGTCTTATTTGTCAGCTCCAGAGATCTGTGTTCTCTTGGTCAGTCTCTCCTGGGAGACTCAAAAACCACTGCTCTGTCTCCAAAGTACAGCTCACAGTCAGAGCTAAGGAATCACTTCCTGTCTCACAAGACAGGCTTTTCTAAGCAATCAGGTAGGTGGGGTTAGTTAATTGCCTACCAGCAGTTAACCACCACACTGCTGGATTAGAGGCACATTTGTGAACAGGGATAAGTCCCCTGTTACACATTCCCAATCCCGAGAATGACCAGGGCAAGCCACTACCTTCAGAAGATGGGGCCCTTGGATGATGTTGAAACCTATCTTCTCACGTTTGAACGCATGGCACAGAGAGAGGGAGGGCCAGAAGCTGAGTGGGCCAGTCTAATCGCACCCTTCTTAAGCGGCGAACCGCAGAAAGCTTACTTTGATCTAGAGCCAGCCGAAGCTAACGTCTACGCAAACTTGAAGTTCGAGATCCTCGCCCGCCTCGGCGTAACCACGGCTGTTCGTGCCCAAAGGTTCCACGCATGGTCCTTCACGTTGGATAAAGCCACCCGAAGCCAGATGGATGACCTCATCCACCTCGCTCGGAAGTGGCTACAACCCGAGATCAACTCAGCAAGCCAATGGAACCGTTGGTCAAGGACCAGTTCTTGAGGAAACTTCCCTCTGCCCTACGCCGTTGGGTCAGTCAGAGTGACCCCCACAATGCAGACGAGCTGGTGGCCCTCGTAGAAAGGTACAATGCAGCAGAAGAGGACCCGCAACCCATAAGCATGGAGCATCCCCACTACCCAAGGTTCCAGGACTCTTCTAGAGATGGTAAAAGGGTACCAGGGTTAAGGGGGGCTGAAGAGCGACGACCGCCTTCACACAGCACCAGCAACAGTGGCTCGCACACTAAGGGCAACAGCCAACATGGGGAGCCGAAAAAAGGCTCTAAGTGGGACACAGACTATGTACCTAAATGTGTAAATTGTTATGAGAGGGGCCACACTGCGAAAGTTTGCCCACTAAATGCTGAACCAATGCAATGCAACAGCGTTGAACCTTACTCGCTGTGGTCTCAATGTATGGGCCCTAGCCCAGAGGACCCCTTGAATAACCATCTGTGGGCATTTGTAAAGGTAAATGGTAAGAGGGTTCGGGCACTTCTTGACTCTGGGAGTATGGTCACACTAGTGTCCGAATACCTGTTGCCCATTGAGAAAAAACAGGTAAACAGTTCACAAAGAGTGGCAATTTGTTGTATACATGGGGATAATCACGAATATTCCACTGTTGATGTTCTTATTGAAACAGAGTTTGGTTCTTTAGATTTCAAAGTGGGTATAGTACCCAAACTGGCACATGATGTGTTAATAGTGACCGACTTTCCCCATTTTCTAAAAATGTGGTCCTCCTCTCAGAATAGCACCCATAGTTCAATAGCGGACCATAACGAAGTAACAGAAGAAACAAATCCTTTCCCTTTTTCAGAAATAGAGGTTGACAAGGGCCTAAATAAGAAGGGGAAAGAGGATGAGTGCTGTACGATTCCCTTCCCAATGGCTACCTTGGTAGGGAATACCCCAAATCAAGATGTTGAACAGGCACTTACAACCCCAGAACAGGATAAGACCTTCGCTGACCTAGAGGTCAGTCCTGGGAGTTTTAAGATGGTCCAGTGGGAAGACCCCACATTAGCGGTAGCAAGGGGGAATATACGGGACCAGAATAGTACTCCGGGCCAACCTGATAGGTCACTTGCCTACCCCTACTTCGAGGTAGAGAATGACCTAGTATATCGGGTTGATAAAAGGAAATCAATTATAACTAAACAATTGTTGGTACCACGGACATTCCGTAATGTAGTATTACAGCTCGCACATAGTCACCCATGGGGGGACACCTAGGGTTGGAAAAGACAAAAGAAAAGGTTCTCCGAAGCTTCTATTGGCCTGGGGTTCTGGCAGAAATTACAAATTATTGCTCCTCATGTCCAGAATGTCAGATCACCGCCCCGTTCAAAGCGTATCGTAGCCCATTGGTACCCCTTCCCATAATAGATGTACTATTTGACTGTATTGCTAGTAGGACCCCTAATAAAGTCTGCTAGGGGACATCAGCACATATTGGTAATTTTAGATTATGCCACCCGATATCCGGAGGCAATTCCCCTACGTAGCACCTCTGCTAAAAACATAGCAAAAAAGTTAATAATTCTGTTTACCCGGGTCGGAATTCCTAAAGAGATCTTAACTAGCCAGGGAACACCATTTATGTCCCAAGTAACAAAAGAGTTATGTAAACTCCTAAAAATCAAGCATCTCAGAACCTCAGTCTATCATCCACAAACAGAGGGTTTAGTGGAACGGTTCAATAAAACCTTAAAGAGCATGTTACGCCGGGCGGTCCATAAGGATGGGAAAAACTGGGATTGTTTGTTACCATACCTGTTATTTGCCATTAGGGAAGTTCCCCAATCATCCAGAGGCTTCTCCCCGTTTGAACAATTGTATGGCCGACACCCAAGGGGCTTACTGTTTACACCCAAAGAGACTTGGGAACACGAGGTTACCCCTTACAGAAGTGTAATAGAGCTGCAGTCCTACCTATAGTGAGGGAACATATGGAAAAAGCTCAAGAGGCACAGAGGAATACGTATAATAAGGGTGCTAGGGTCAGAATTTTTTTTCCAGGCGATAGCGTACTAGTTCTGGTTCCCACCGTAGAGAGTAAATTTCTTGCTAAGTGGCATGGGCCATACAGTATGAGGTCTTGGAAAGAGTGGGAGAAGTAAATTACAAGGTGAGACAGCCAGGTAGGAGGAAACCTGAGCAAATTTACCATATAAACCTACTTAAGCCCTGGAAAGATAGAGAGGTCTTGTTAACCCTAGTACCCCCACGTCGTCAGAGAATCAAGAAACTGACCCAGAGGTTAGCATAGCTGAAACCCTGTCCGTTCATCAGAAACGAGAGGTCCAGAATTTAATGAGAAGAAACAAAGAAGTCTTCTCTAAACAGCCAGGTAGAACTAGCGTAATTGAACATGACTTAGTCTCTGAACCGGGGATCCGAGTTAACCTTAAACCGTACCAAATCCCAGAGGCCAAAAGAGAGGCTATAAATTTAGAGGTTAAAAAAATGCTAAAACTAGGCGTAATTGAGGAATCCCAAAGTGGGTGGAACAGCCCTATAGTTTTAGTCTCAAAGCCAGGCGGTACAACAAGGTTTTGCAATGACTACCGTAAACTAAACGCTGTGTCAAAATTTGATACTTATCCTATGCCCAGGGTTGATGAACTGGTAGAGAGACTGGGCAAAGCCCGATATCTCATGACCCTAGACCTAACAAAAGGGTACTGGCAGGTTCCCCTCACAGAAAGGGCAAAAGAAAAGACAGCCTTCTCAACCCCAGACGGCCTCTTTCAGTATAGGGTGCTGCCTTTTGGCTTACATGGAGCTCCCGCCACATTCCAAAGAATGATGGATAAAATTTTAAAACCACATGCTCGGTATGCTGCCGCATACCTGGATTATGTGGTAATCCATAGTGAAGATTGGCAATCCCACCATCCAAAGGTCCAAGCTGTGCTTGACGCAGTTCAGTCTGCTGGACTAACTGCCAACCCCGCTAAATGCACTATTGGTCTGGAGGAGGCCAAGAATCTGGGGTATTCTATTGGCAGAGGTTTACTCAAACCCCAAACACTCAAAGAGGTTGTACAAAATTGGCCAAGGCCAGTTACAAAAAAACAAGTAAGGACTTTTTTGGGATTAATTGGTTATTATGGAAGGTTTATTCCCAATTTTGCAACTAAGGCAACCCCACTAACCGACCTCACAAAAGCAAGAGGGCCGCTAATGGTAAAGAGGTCCCCCGAAACCGAACAGGCCTTTGAAGCCTGAAAGAAGCTCTCTGTGCCCAACCAGTGTTGGTCACACCTGACTTCTCTAAAGAGTTTTTAGTTCAAACCGACACATCTGACGTAGGGCTGGGGGCTGTACTCTCCCAGGAGTCTCAAGGTGAGGAGCACCCCATCGTTTATTTAAGTAGGAAACTAAATCCCCAGGAGAAAAATTACTCCATAGTCGAGAAAGAGTGTCTCGCAATAAAGTGGGCTGTAGAGACGCTCAAATACTATCTGTTGGGGAGAAAATTCCGGTTGGTCACAGATCATGCACCCCTCACCTGGATGTGTCAAAACAGAGAGAAGAATGCTAGAATGACCAGGTGGTTCCTAAGCCTACAACCCTTTAAATTTTCTGTGGAACACAGGTCAGGGCACAAACATGGCAATGCTGACGGGTTGTCAAGGATGCACTCCCTAATATCCATGGTCGCTCATCCCTCGAGGTCTGAGCTGGGGAGGAGGATATGTGACAGAAACCAGGGGATGGTAATAAATTCCATATATAGGGCTCCCAGGATACTGAACAGTTTATATCCTGTTTGGCCTGGGAGTGCAGCCTCATAATACATGCACTCCATCCCACAGTTTGGCAAGTGCTGGAACTGAGGGATGAGGGATCCAGACCAGAGTTTGTCTGCTGCCTGATTTCTGTCACCTGTCATGCTAATTAGAAATCAGGTATTTAAGACTGATTTCCTGGTTCCTCTTCCCTCTCCCCAAGAGCCTGGAGACAGGAAGGCTGCTGGAGCAGAGAGGGGAAAAGTCTCCCCCCAAACAGGTTAAATCATTCTGTTCCTTTATGTCTAAAACTGCAAAGTATCATGTTTTGTTGTTGGAAGTGGAAAAGCCACTTCAACCCTGAGTCAGGGAAAACCTAAGTTAAGTTATTGCTCAGGTGAGCAGCTTTTTGTTTTGCTGTGTTTCTGTTGTATGCACTCTGGCAGTCTCAGTGCCTGGGACTGAATAAACGAGGCATAGCCTGTTTAAAGGAACAGCACATGACGCCTCATCATTTAACCTACCCTAAAAGAACGTGTTCTAACAGTCCCGGACAGACGGCGGAGCCCCGGAGTAAGCCGTTTGTCATAGTCTGTATTGGTCCCCATGATTATCGGAGCGCTGGGATGATCCTGGGGTTCTGGGCACACTAACGCTTCCACCTCCATGGGATGATGCTTGCGGGTGTTCAACTGGGGAATGTCCAGGTGTACCTTCACCACTCCATCAATAGGGTAGTCTTCATGGCTCAGCCCTCTCAGCCTCAAGGAGTCAGCGGATAGTAGCGGCAGCCAATGCAAATGTTGATCGTAAAAGGGTCGATACACTATGGTCACCTGGGACCCAGTATGCATCAGCGCAGAGGCGTAGATGCCTTCAATCACCACCTTGATGATGGCCGCCGGTCCAATTCGACTACTCGTCGGGGACTGGCCCGCTGCTTCCCCGGCCTGCGGAGTACACAGCATGGACTTGGCCAGCCGAGACGCCGTTCTCCGTGGGGAGGGGCAGTATGCTCGAATGTGCCCCATTTTTCCACAGGCATAACACTGGAGATGACTGCGGGAGGCACTGTCTCGGAAGGTCAGAGATGTTCGCCCTGCCGCGGGACGCTCCCGGGCGGCTGCAGGCGCTTCAAAGTCCTCCTTCTCCGGGTTCGCATCCCCTGCCGCCTCAACTTTAGCTTCCGACTTCTTGGCTTCTTTGACCGCTACCCCTGTCTTCTTTCCCGGGGTTAAGTCACGCCCCAACAGCACAGTCTCATGTGCCTGGACTCGATCCATCAGGTCATCAAACGCCAGCGCTTGCCCTGGCACTAGGCAGCCACTGACGCGCACGGACACCGGATGCAGTAGAAGGAGTCCTCTCAGTAACTGGGTGGTGCGCAATCCGTCGGCGTCCACCTTCTACACCACCCTCTTTCTCACCAGGGTCCACAGATCCAGATGTAGACGTCTAAGAAAGTCAGACACCATCTCTCCCTCCTTCTGAGCCAGAGCATGAAACTAGGCCATCAGTGCAAATGCATCCACGGGAATCCCATATGCTTTGGTAAGCGAGTAAATGATGCCAGCCGTATCAGCATCCGGGTGGTCGTCTCGATAACCGTGCACTATGTGGGACACTGGAGGTCGCAGGCATTCAAATATACGCTGCCTCCGGATGGCATCCGAGCAGGACCATTCAGGAAGTACCTGTTCCGTGTGATCCAACCATTCTTCAAATCCGACTTCTCCCAGAGTGGTGGGTTTGGCGCCAGAAAACGCCTTCAGCTTCCGGTATTGGTGGGACTGCATGGAGTGGTGTATGGCCTCTGCGAGCACTGGAAGGGATACATTATCCGACAGACTACTCCCAGCTGGGGCGTAGGCGTCCAATCTAGACATGATGGCTCTACTTAGGGCTGGCCTAAGGGCAGAGGGGGTTAATGAAGCGCCTAGACCCATTGCGCGGGCCATCAGGGGTTCAAACTGCTCTCAGGGGTACGGAAAGGGCTGGTGGTGACTGTACTTGACGGGCCAGGGTAACCCCTCTGTGGTGTGGACGCAGCAAGAGGTTCGACGTGATCCAGCTGTACTAACGGGCAATGGATGCCGGGAGCGTCGGGCAGGATTAGCACTGAGGGAAGGGCTCCGGGGCATATATCCCGGTCCGTAACGAATAGTATCTTACGCCAGTTTTGCTCCCTGTCACAGTAATGGTCTTGCACTCGGGCAGTATCCAGGAGCGGAAGCTTCCGGACTTGAACAGTCACCGTGCCCAGGGAGAGGGTGTCCCATGGCAAGGGCACGGGTCAGGGGAATTTCATGCCGCTGGACCCACTTACGCACCTCATGCTGTTAGGGCACAAACATGGCGGAACAAACATAGCGCAGTGTTGAGAAAAAAATATTGGGCACCCCAGGTCTGAGATCTCAGCAGTGCCTCCAAATGTACCCCTTTTTCTGACGCTCTAAAGAGACTATGGGTACTGCACACACCTGTGGCTCCAGGAGATCTGAGCCTCCGCTAGCTGGGAGCCTGGAGTAACATTTTATACTAGTGGCAGCGCCTCCACTTACCCAGGATCCCCATCATGTAAGATTCCCCTGGGCAAGAAACATATCCACACACATATATATGAATGCTTGAACTGACTTTACTGTAATCACTAATACCTTATCACTTATCTTAGCACTTAGCATTGGCAACCATACATAACACACTGATAACTGGCAATGTCCTTATAACGTTAGTGGCTCGGCCATGCTCCTAATGAGTAATGTCTCTGTCCCGTCACTGCGTGCCCCACACCGTGTCCATGTAATGTATTTGTATATAGGCTCAGTCCTTTGGCCACTCCACTTAGTGTCCCCAAAGAGTGTTCCCTAAGGCGGGATCAGTGCCTGTTGACCGGTGTTGGTGCACTTGTTGTAAATACCTTCCGGTCACTGCGGTGACCGGTAACAGCTTCGAAAAGGATCCGTCGATCCAACGCTTTGCTTCCTGATATCGCAGTGTCCAGTCGTCTGGTCCCAGATGACTGCAACAACCGCAACTCTGCACCTTTGTCCCTAACTGTTTCTCAGTAAGGGAATAACGCCACCACTATAGGGCGTCCCTGCAGCAGCTCACTCTACGGTGGCTCAGGGATTCTCTTAGGGGCTGTCAGGAATCGGCGTCCTCCGCGCTCCCCACACAGAGCACTCTCTCCCCTCAGGGAGTCCCTAGACACACAAAACAATCCTGCCTTACTGACCTCTGCGGCTCCCCGTCCCTGCCGCCGTCGCGGGATCACTCCCCTCGGCGATTCCTCTGCTCAGCGCCGGGCGCACCCACGCCCTCCCGCACGCACACTTGCACCATCCACTGGCTCGGTCCATGCGCGTACACGCGTTACGGAGCGCGCTCATTCTGCACACTCTTCTTCCCATCCCCGGACCTCAGGCTCCGCCCCCGCACACCACACGGGCATACTCAGGTTACCAACAAGACTCACCTGGCCTGTTATGCCAGCACCAATCTGCAGTGTCTCCCTGCAGCTCTTCCTGTCCCGCCTCAGTTCCTAATTGGACCTTCCTGCTTTATCTAGCTCCTTTCTGCTCTGTCTTTGCTCGACATAGTCTCTGTATGGAAGTACTTCTGGATTCTCTCAGTGTTTTCACAGGTTCTGATGCGGCTTGTACGACTACCCCCTCTGGCTCTCGATCTCGGCACTCCTTGGACAACGCTCACTCTGGTAACCCCTTGAACGCGGCTTGGACAACGACCTATCTCCGCTCTCCACTCCCTGAACTCGGCAAGGCATTCTTCACTCTATCTCTACAACCGGTACCGGCAAGTATTGTCTACCTTTCTACACCTGGCCTGGCAACACTTTATACCACACTCCGGACACGCTCCCTGTGCTGCAGGTGCAGGTATTACCACTTCCCCCTTCAGCTCAGGGGACAGGTCTGGTCTGCGGGCAGCACCGGCGTAACAGGGGCCTGCAGGGAAGATCTGTCCTATGCAGGCGGGTCACGGACCCCCTGCACCCACACTACCTCTTCCTCTGCCCTCCGGTTCCCTTCTGCGTAGCGTGATCTCTCCCTCATGCTTCCCTTTCCTCCTCCCGCAATTCCAGCCCCCTGATTGGCTCCCAGCATCAGGTGACTGCCCTAAAGCTCATGGGAGTTGTAGTACACCAACAGAGCCTTTCCCTTATTGGCCCGTCGTTCACGCGCTTGCATTGCGCATGCGCGACCTCTCTGCTCTGCCAGTGCCCTCCGATTGTTGCGCAATAAACATGGCGGCGCCATATACTGCATAAGGTACCTAACACACCCCTATATATATATATATATATATATATATATATATATATATATATATATATATATATATATAAAAAGGAAAAAAGAGGAGAGAGCGCACGCCCATAGCGTAAAGGAGTAAATTTAATGAAGGGAAGGGGGGAGGGGGGATAAAAAACGCACTTACAAGAAGTACAATAAAATCAAGCATATGTGATAATAATCACCACCATCCGGTCTAACTGCAAGCTCTTGGGGCAGTCCCAGGCTCCGTTGGTGAAGGAGCAGCGTCTCAGCAGGTTTCCAGGACTGATGTAAATCATCCGGTCAAAGTGCAGACTTTTGGGGCATTCCCAGGCTCCGTTGGCAAAAGAGCAGCGTACCAGCAATTTCCCAGGGCTGGTGTGCTGTAGATAGTCCAAGACAAAAGTTCTGTATTGGTAGTGCCTGTAGCACTAGCGCTTGGATCAGTCCGCTCCAGCGCTGGGTGTAGACTTCAATGATGATTTAGGGAGGTGGAACTGAGATATACATTCAATAGCTAATCAGATTACTGATATATATAAACAGATGGCACAAAGTTAAACATATATAAAACATATATAAAATAATTATCAAAGAACAATTATAAAACAATATAATTCTCTAGGGCTCAAACCCAAATTGAAAACACTAATCCTGTATGTGGATCAGACCCCATCAGTTGTAACCATGGGATAATTGCAATACATAAACATGGTGCAATGATTATACATATCTAGACCCCACCTATAGATAAAGAGGGATGATTCACACACAGGCCAGTGTTGAATATATTACTTAAATATTGATGATAGAACAGGAGATCATATAACATTATATAAAGTGTAGTGAAAATGCAATGCAATATATACATATGCAACCACAAATAATCAAATAGTAAATATTACACCCTGATGTGTGTGTAAAATTAATAATAGTTATTATGGTCCCTTGTAATAAAAATAAGGATAGGAAAATAAAAATTAGATATAAAATAAGTGAAAATGAAATTAAAAATATAATTAGAAATACAGATACGAATATAGATATTAATACAAATGTAAGTATAAATTCAAAAGGAAAATATATATTACTGGAGTCTGTATGCCACAAAAAAGGACAGGGGCCCGGAAAGCTTATCTGCATCTATGTGCTATACTGTGATCAAGTGAGATACGTGTAGTGTGTGGAATATTATATGTGTACTATAAACTATAAACTATATACCTATTTATATCCATTCTATAATGGTAACGACCAGGCCCTATTTGGCCATACTAGAGTGAATGTCTAATTAAGTAAATATCAATTTTTATATATGTGTAAACTATTATATACAGTGTATATAAGGATAAATACCTTGTACCGTCTATTAAACCCAGTGACCCAAGTTAAGAATATCTATTTTATAAATCAACATGAATGTGCAATTGAATGTAGTATTAGTGGATAGATCATCCATTTGTCAGACGGGAGGAAGGAGGGTGGGGACATTGGGGGGGGGGAAAGGAAAGGAATGGGGGGGAGGACCTCTGGAGGAGATCCAAACAAGGGATGGACTGAGAAGCAGAGGAGGAGAACAGGAAGAGGCATCCAAGGAATCACTAAACTAGAGTACTAACATTCGTTTAGTCCCCCAGGATTGAGAGTGCCCAATTGGTGAATCCAATAGGATTCCCGCCAGCAGAGCGTCTTGAACCGGTCGCCTCCTAGAACACAAGGAGAAATGGTCTCTATTCCCATAATTTGCATGGTCTTGGGATTCTGTTGATGAAATAATTTAAAGTGTCGAGGGACACTGTGGTTATTGAGACCCTTAATAACATTTCTCCTATGTTCTAGGAAGCGAGTTCCCAGAGTTCTAGTGGTTCGTCCAACATATTTCAGACTACAACCGCACTGTATAAGATACACAACATAAGTGCTGAGACAGGTGATAGAGCTACTGATGGCATACGTGGTACCCCTCATTGGAGAACAAACATAAGCTTGATTCAAAAGATGCCTACACGTAATGCATCGACTGCGGCCACAGGGATGGTTACCCAATGGTCCCTTCTGTTTTGCAGTATCACAATTGGAGGAAGACTTAAGCCTAGTGGGAGCTAGTATGCTTTTTATACTTCTCGCTTTCCTATATGTAACAGTAGCTCTATCCGGCAGGATAGGTCCTAGATAAGGATCACACTTTAGAATGGACCAATGATCATTCAAAATTTTATTGATAAATTTGGATGACTGGTTGTAGGTGGTAATGAATCTTACAATCGACCTCTCCATCTCTGAATACATTACTGGGGTGTCATAACCTAAACGTTTTCCTCTCTGTTGTTTATTTTGTTTATTTTTGGATTTCTCAAGTAAAGTTGATCTAGCAATGGAACTCACCTTGCTGAGAGAGTCGGACAACACTGGCCTGTATGTGAATCATCCCTCTTTATCTATAGGTGGGGTCTAGATATGTATAATCATTGCACCATGGTTATGTATTGCAATGTATCCCATGGTTACAACTGATGGGGTTTGATCCACATACAGGATTAGTGTTTTCAATTTGGGTTTGAGCCCTAGAGAATTATATTGTTTTATAATTGTTCTTTGATAATTATTTTATATCCCATATATGTTTAACTTTGTGCCATCTGTTTATATATATTCAGTAATCTGATTAGCTATTGAATGTATATCTCAGTTCCACCTCCCTAAATCATCTCCTCCAATCCTTTCAGGGTTAAATATCTGTATTTTATGTAACTATGTTTTTAATAGTGTGTAGTAGCACGGAAAACGACTGCAGCTGAGTAGGGGCATTTTTTTCATTAATTACCACCATTGGGGTGTGTATATAATACCGGACCTCCCCCTCTCATGTCATCCCTTTGAAAAAGTTAGCCGAGACTGACGAAACGCGTCAGGGAGCGTCATGACGTCAGACGCACTGACATTGAAGTCTACACCCAGCGCTGGAGCGGACTGATCCAAGCGCTAGTGCTACAGGCACTACCAATACGGAACTTTTGTCTTGGACTATCTACAGCACACCAGCCCTGGGAAATTGCTGGTACGCTGCTCTTTTGCCAACGGAGCCTGGGAATGCCCCAAAAGTCTGCACTTTGACCGGATGATTTACATCAGTCCTGGAAACCTGCTGAGACGCTGCTCCTTCACCAACGGAGCTTGGGACTGCCCCAAGAGCTTGCAGTTAGACCGGATGGTGGTGATTATTATCACATATGCTTGATTTTATTGTACTTCTTGTAAGTGCGTTTTTTACCCCCCCTCCCCCCTTCCCTTCATTAAATTTACTCCTTTACGCTATGGGCGTGCGCTCTCTCCTCTTTTTTCCTTTTTAGATATCTTGTGGACGTGGTGGTCCACACTGAGAGCTGCCGGAGACCCTGCACACCAGCACCCATATTAATCATCGGAACTATTTGAGGACTGGTTTATCCTTTCATTTGCTTTTTTCATGTGTTGTTGCTGTATGTTTGTTATGGGCCTATCTTATGTTTATAGGTCCGTATAACCTTTACATTATTGCTTAGACAATTTAGGTTTTACACTAGATAATTCCTACGTAGACATACATAGTGTATATGTTCCTTAGAGGCGCAGCTTTTTTCCCTTCTGTTTGTTATATATATATATATATATATATATATATATTTTTTTTTATATATATATATATATATATATATATATAGCTGTGACCATGCAGCAAGCTTAAGACTATAGGGGATCATGTATAAAATGGTTTTTGAAGCAAAAAGTGGCACTGTGTGCTCATTTGCATGTCATTTGCCAGAATCCCTTGCTGCAGTGGAAGTGCTGTGTGCTGGGTGATAATGGTGAAAGGCGGGGTTGCAGACCTGCCTAAGACATGCAAATGAGCATACAGTATATTTACATTTGCTATATGCTTTGCTGTGCAGGGTTTTTGTCACTTTTTTTACTCACCATAACTTAACTCAGTATGGTAAACCCCATCCTTTCGCTTCATTACATAGCCAGTTAACCAACCCCACACTGATGAGACCCATTAAGGTCGAAAACAGCTGTTCTCAGCCTTATGGCTAAGATCAAGGCGAGATGAGTGCTCCTCTCGACCTGCACAGCTATGACCAAATGCAGTACTATCCTACATGGGGCTCCAGTTGGAAAGGTCTGTGGCAAGCATTTGGCCCTCTAGCTCGTTGAGAGGTGGTGTCCAAGCCCCGGACCACAGAACCCCTGAGCCTTCGGGCAAGGGGGGATGGCATTCGAACAACCAGCCCTTCGGGGCTGGGGTGCACCCGCACAACCCTCGAAAGAGGGGATATGATGTGAACTCCCTTGCGGGCCTCGGGCCAGAGGGAGGAAGAGATGGATGTCCTGAATCCTAACGGAGGAAGGCATCAATGTCCCTGGAGACCTAGGCTTTCGGGCTGAAACCTCCAGGGAAACTGGGCACTGAGGGCGGGTCTGACTTCGGTTGGACAGTCCAAGGGCAAGCTCCCTATCCACTGAAGTGGACTGGGATCCGATGAGCGAGAGGGTGTACCCTCTCGTGAGGAAAAAAAAAAAAAAAGCTGTCTGTGGGTGGGTTTTCTGGCTATGTATCTTAATCCTGGCTGTGCTCAAAGCTGTGACCATGCAGCAAGATTAAGCCTATAGGGAACCATGTATAAAATGGTTTTTGAAGCAAAAAGTGGCATTGTGTGCTCATTTGCATGTCATTTCCCAGAATCCTTGCTGCAGTGGAAGTGCTGTGTGCTGGGTGATAATGGTGAAAGGCGGGGTTGCAGACCTGCCTAAGACATGCAAATGAGCATACAGTATATTTACATTTGCTATATATATTGTGACAAACGGCTTACTCCAGGGCTCCGTCGTTTGTCCGGGACTGTTTAGAACACGGTCTTTTAGGGTAGGTTAAATGATGAGGCGTCACGTACTGTTCCTTTAAACAGGCTATGCCTGGTTTATTCAGTCCCAGGCACTGAGACTGCCACAGTGCATACAACAGAAAACAGATCAAAACAAAAGCTGCTCACCTGAGCGATAACTTAACTTAGATATCCCTGACTCAGGGTTGGAAGTGGCTTTTCCACTTCCAACATCAAAACACGGTACTTTTGCAGTCTTACACAAATGAACAGAAAGATTTAACCTGTTTGGGGAAGAGGCTTCTCCCCTCTGTAGTTCAGCAGCCTTCCAGCCTCCTGGCTCTTGTGGGGAGACCAGAGCAAACAGGAAATCAGTCTTTCATACCTGATTCCTAATTAGCATGACAGGTGACAGAAATCAGGCAGCAGACAAACTCTGGTCTGGATCTCTCATCCCTCAGTTCCAGCGCTTGCCAAACTGTGGGATGGAGTGTATGTATTATAAGGCTGCACTCCCAGGCCAAACAGGATAGAAACTGTCTAGTATCCTGGGAGCCCTATATACGGAATTTATTACCATCCCCTGGTTTCTGTCACATATCCTCCCCCCCAGCTCAGACCTCGAGGGATGAGCGACCATGGATATTAGGGAGTGCATCCTTGACAACCCGTCAGCATTGCCATGTTTGTGCCCTGACCTGTGTTCCACAGAAAATTTAAAGGGTTGTAGGCTTAGGAACCACCTGGTCACTCTAGCATACTTTTCCCTGTTTTGACACATCCAGGTAAGGGGTGCATGATCTGTGACCAACCGGAATTTTCTCCCCAACAGGTAGTATTTGAGCGTCTCTACAGCCCACTTTATTGCGAGACACTCTTTCTCTACTATGGAGTAATTTTTCTCCTGGGGATTTAGTTTCCTACTTAAATAAAGGATGGGGTGCTCCTCACCTTGAGACTCCTGGGAGAGTACCGCCCCCAGCCCTACCTCAGATGCGTCGGTTTGGACTACGAACTCTTTGGAGAAGTCAGGTGTGACCAACACTGGTTGGGCACAGAGAGCTTCTTTCAGGCTTCTAAAGGCCTGTTCGGTTTCGGGGGACCACTTTACCATTAGCGGTCCTCTTGCTTTTGTGAGGTCAGTTAGTGGGGTTGCCTTAGTTGCAAAATTGGGAATAAACCTTCTATAGTACCCAATTAACCCCAAAAAGGTCCTTACTTGTTTTTTTGTAACTGGCCTTGGCCAATTTTGTATCGCCTCCACTTTGAGTGTTTGGGGTTTGAGTAAACCTCTGCCAATAGAATATCCCAGATACTTGGCCTCCTCCAGACCAATAGTGCATTTAGCGGGGTTAGCAGTTAGTCCAGCAGACCGGACTGCGTCAAGCACAGCTTGGACCTTTGGAAGGTGGGATTGCCAATCTTCACTATGGATTACCACATCATCCAGGTAGGCGGCAGCATACCGAGCATGTGGTTTTAAAATTTTATCCATCATTCTTTGGAATGTGGCGGGAGCTCCATGTAAGCCAAAAGGCAACACCTTATACTGAAAGAGGCCGTCTGGGGTTGAGAAGGCTGTCTTTTCTTTTGCCCTTTCTGTGAGGGGAACCTGCCAGTACCCTTTTGTTAGGTCTAGGGTTGTGAGATATCGGGCTTTGCCCAGTCTCTCTACAAGTTCATCTACCCTGGGCATAGGATAAGTATCAAATTTTGACACCGCGTTTAGTTTCCGGTAGTCATTACAAAACCTTGTTGTACCATCTGGCTTTGGGACTAAGACTATAGGGCTGTTCCACCCACTTTGGGATTCCTCAATTACACCTAGTTTTAGCATTTTTTTAACCTCTAAACTTATAGCCTTTCTTTTGGCCTCTGGGATTCGGTACGGTTTAAGGTTAACTCGGACCCCCGGTTCAGAGACTAGGTCATGTTCAATTACGCTAGTTCTACCTGGCCGTATAGAGAAGATTTCTTTGTTTCTTTTCACTAAATTCTGAACCTCTCGTTTCTGATGAACAGACAGGGTTTCAGCTATGCTAACCTCTGGGTCAGTTTCTTGATTCTCTGACGGACCTGGGGGTACTAGGGTTAACAAGACTTCTCTATCTTTCCAGGGCTTGAGTAGGTTTATATGGTAAATTTGCTCAGGTTTCCTCCTACCTGGCTGTCTTACCTTATAATTTACTTCTCCCACTCTTTCCAAGACCTCATATGGCCCATGCCATTTAGCAAGGAATTTACTCTCCACGGTGGGAACCAGAACTAGTACCCTATCACCTGGAGAAAAAATTCTGACCCTAGCACCCTTATTATATGTATTCCTCTGTGCTTCTTGAGCTTTCTCCATGTGTTCCCTCACTATGGGTAGGACTGCAGCAATGCGGTCCTGCATCTGGGCAACATGCTCTATTACACTTCTGTAAGGGGTAACCTCGTGTTCCCAAGTCTCTTTGGCTATATCCAGTAAGCCCCTTGGGTGTCGGCCATACAATAGTTCAAACGGGGAGAAGCCTGTGGATGATTGGGGAACTTCCCTAATGGCAAATAACAGGTACGGTAACAAACAATCCCAGTTTTTCCCATCTTTATCAACCGCCCGCCGTAACATGCTCTTTAAGGTTTTATTGAACCTTTCCACTAAACCATCTGTTTGTGGATGATAGACTGAGGTTCTGAGATGCTTGATTTTTAGGAGTTTACATAGCTCTTTCGTTACTTGGGACATAAATGGTGTTCCCTGGTCAGATAGAATCTCTTTAGGAATCCCGACCCGGGAAAACAGAACTACTAACTCTTTTGCTATGTTTTTAGCTGAGGTGCTACGTAGGGGAACTGCCTCCGGATATCGGGTGGCATAATCTAATATTACCAATATATGCTGATGTCCCCTAGCAGACTTTATTAGGGGTCCTACTAGATCCATAGCAATCCGGTCAAATGGTACCTCTATTATGGGAAGGGGTACCAATGGGCTGCGGTACGCCTTGAACGGGGCGGTGATCTGACATTCTGGGCATGAGGAACAATAATTCGTAATTTCTGCCAGAACCCCAGGCCAATAGAAGCTTCGGAGAACCTTTTCTTTTGTCTTTTCCACCCCTAGGTGTCCCCCCAATGGGTGACTATGTGCGAGGTGTAATACTACGTTACGGAATGTCCGTGGTACCAACAATTGTTTAGTTGTAACTGATTTCCTTTTATCAACCCGATATACTAGGTCGTTCTCTACCTCGAAGTAGGGGTAAGCAAGTGACCTATCTGGTTGGCCAGGAGTACTATTCTGGTCCCGTATATTTCCCCTTGCTACCGCTAATGTGGGGTCCTCCCACTGGGCCTTCTTAAAACTCCCAGGACTGACCTCTAGGTCAGCGAGGGTCTTATCCGGTTCTGGGGTGGTAAGTGTCTGCTCAACATCTTGATTTGGGGTATTCCCTACCAAAGTAGTGATGGGGAAGGGAATTTTACAGCACTCCTCCTTTTCCCCCTTCTTATTTGGGCCCTCGTCAACCTCCATTTCTGAAAAAGGGAAAGGATTTGTTTCTTCTAATACTTCGTTATGGTCCGCTATTGAACTCTGGGCGCTATTCTGAGCGGGGGACCACATTTTTAGAAAATGGGGAAAGTCGGTCCCTATTAACACATCATGTGCCAGTTTGGGTACAATACCCACCTTGAAATCTAAAGAACCAAACTCTGTTTCAAAAAAAACATCAACAGTGGAATATTCATGATTATCCCCATGTATACAACAAATTGCCACTCTTTGTGAACTGTTTCCCTGTTTCTTCTTAATGGGCAAGAGGTATTCGGACACTAGTGTGACCATGCTCCCAGAGTCAAGAAGTGCCCGAACCCTCTTACCATTAACCTTTACAAATGCCCACAGATGGTTATTCAAGGGGTCCTCTGGGCTAGGGCCCATACATTGGGACAACAGCGAATAAGGTTCCACGCTGTTGCATTGCATGGGCTCATCATTTAGTGGGCAGATTTTTGCTGTGTGGCCCCTCTCATGACAATTTACACATTTAGGTACATAGTCTGTGTCCCACTTAGAGCCTTTTCCCGGCTCCCCATGTTGGCTATTGCCCTTAGTGTGCGAACCACTGTTGCTGGTGCTGCGTGAAGGTGGTCGCCGCTCTTCAGCGCCCCTTAACCCCGGTACCCTTTTACCGTCTCTGGAAGAGTCCTGGAACCTCGGGTAGTGGGGTTGCTCCACGACTGTGGGTTGCGGGTGCTCTTCTGCTGCATTGTACCTTTCTACGAGGGCCACAAGCTCATCCGCATTGTGGGGGTCACTCCGACTGACCCAACGGCGTAAGGCAGAGGGAAGTTTCCTCAAGAACTGGTCCATGACCAACCGTTCCACGATGTGGCTGGCGGAGTTGATCTCGGGTTGTAGCCACTTCCGGGCGAGGTGGATGAGGTCATACATCTGGCTTCGAGTGGCTTTATCCATCGTGAAGGACCATGCGTGAAACCTTTGGGCGTGAACAGCCGTGGTTACGCCGAGGCGGGCGAGGATCTCGAACTTCAATTTTGCATAGACGTTAGCTTCGGCTGGCTCTAGATCAAAGTAAGCCTTCTGGGGTTCGCCGCTTAGGAAAGGTGCGATTAGACCAGCCCACTCAGCTTCTGGCCATCCCTCTCTCTGTGCCGTGCGTTCAAACGTGAGAAGATAGGCTTCCACATCATCCGAGGGTCCCATCTTCTGAAGGTAGTGGCTTGCCCTGGTCATTTTCGGAACTGGGGCTGCCGCTGCCAGTGGAAGGTTACTGATAGTCCCCCTCAGGATCTCGAGTTCCTGCTGTAAGCCCTGAGCGAACCGCTGTTGCTCCTCTCTCAGCAAGCGGTTTGTCTCTTGCTGGTTTGCATTCGCGTTTTGCAGGGCTTCATTCGTCTGTTGCTGGTTTGCATTCGCCTGTTGCTGGTTGGCATTCGCCTGTTGCTGGTTGGCATTAATCTCTTGCTGGGCTATTAGCAGCTGTTGCTGGGCTGCATTCGTCTGCTGCTGGTTTGCATTAGTTTCTTGCTGGGCTATTAACAGCTGTTGCTGGGTTTCATTCGCGTCTTTCTGGGCAGCGACATTGCGTACCAGCGCACCCACCACGTCTTCCATCTTGTTTGCAGAGGATGAAAAAACTTTTTTTTTTTTTTTTTTTTTTCAAAGTTCTTCAACCCGCAGACCCCCTAGTGCTCTGCCCGCATTCTCCACCATATGTGACAAACGGCTTACTCCGGGGCTCCGTCGTTTGTCCGGGACTGTTTAGAACACGGTCTTTTAGGGTAGGTTAAATGATGAGGCGTCACGTACTGTTCCTTTAAACAGGCTATGCCTGGTTTATTCAGTCCCAGGCACTGAGACTGCCACAGTGCATACAACAGAAAACAGATCAAAACAAAAGCTGCTCACCTGAGCGATAACTTAACTTAGATATCCCTGACTCAGGGTTGGAAGTGGCTTTTCCACTTCCAACATCAAAACACGGTACTTTTGCAGTCTTACACAAATGAACAGAAAGATTGAACCTGTTTGGGGAAGAGGCTTCTCCCCTCTGTAGTTCAGCAGCCTTCCAGCCTCCTGGCTCTTGTGGGGAGACCAGAGCAAACAGGAAATCAGTCTTTCATACCTGATTCCTAATTAGCATGACAAGTGACAGAAATCAGGCAGCAGACAAACTCTGGTCTGGATCTCTCATCCCTCAGTTCCAGCGCTTGCCAAACTGTGGGATGGAGTGTATGTATTATAAGGCTGCACTCCCAGGCCAAACAGGATAGAAACTGTCTAGTATCCTGGGAGCCCTATATACGGAATTTATTACCATCCCCTGGTTTCTGTCACAATATATACAATATATATATATATATATATATATATATATATATATATATATATATATATATATATATATATATATATATATATTTGTACACATAAATATATAAGTTGGGGGGAGGAGAGAGTGGTGGCCTCATGGGTTGAGTGAAGAGAGATGAGGAGAGAGTGACGGGTTGGAGAAGAGACTGACAGGGGGAAAAGAAAGTGACAATGGAGTAGAGTGACATGGGGATAGAGAACATGGCCCTATGTATCAAGGCAAAGGAGAGTTTGCTTTGATTTACTGAAACTATTTTTTCAAATGTAAAAAAAAGTGTTACAGAGAATATTTTACATACTGTTGAAGAAAAGGAGAAAAAATGGTGCAAAATGTGCAGAATTGTATATATTCCTTCTTGTGTGGCATGTAAATCAATTCACATAATTTATCAAATTATACAGCTGCAAAACTGGACATGAACTGGAGCAATAAAACTGCACCAGGTTGTCAAACAAAAAATGCCATTGCTTTCAATGGAGATTATTTCTTTTGATAAATCTGGTGCAGTTATTTTGGCCCAGTTTTGCAGTTGGAGTGGATTGGCAATAATGATTCAGGGGACTTCAGTCCTAGACTATGCAAACGTTTTCTTGCTCAATAAACTTATATCTAAGCTCTAAAAACAGTAAAAATGTGTGCCTTTTCAAACAAATGACTTTTTTTTTTTAAAGAAAAATGTTAAACTAATAGATTTGCAACTAAAATTGTAGTGGTATCCCCTAGAAAAATCACGTATCGACCCCTGCACAACCTGCAGGTACTCCAGTTTTATCCTATCTACTGTGGCGACAGTTTTACTGTACAAGTGCACAAAGTAAAGAGCAAATGCAAATAGTGAGGTCTCTTCGTTGTGTAAAGATTGGAATTCAGATTTAGCTTGCTGAAAAGGTTCATTTACTGTTCAGTTTACAAACTGGCATAGATTTTTCTCATAACTTGTCCTATTTGCAACTCCCTTTTTCTCGCGACAAATTAAGATTATATTTGAGAGAGTAAAGATCAATTACGTTTTTTTTTTTGTCTTTTTCCATTGCTCAAGAATGACATCTCCATGTTACGTGCGGATGTACGTGCTGCTAGAACGCTTCTGCAGTTGCAAAACTGCCCAGTGCTTCTCTGTATGTACAAATAAATTACAAATCCACCAACTGTGGCACGCTGGACAGTACATAGTTCCTGTGGTTACGAAATTGTATTGGGGGTCACACTGTGTTACAATGAACAAGTTATTTTACATCTGTATGTATGCTCAGGTACAAAATTAGATTACAAAGGTCTTTTGACCTTGGAAATATTTGATTCATAGTTTTAGGGCCTATTCTATAAGCGTCGATAAGCCACTTTACAAGCACTTATCGGCCAAAATGCCTACTGCTATTCAGTAAGCCTCGATACGTGAGCAATAAAGGCATGAATCGGCAAAAAATTCAGCCGTCATTAAAAAATCGCCAGGTGAGCGGCGATAAGCCACTTATTGGCAGGTTCTGAAACTCGTGCAATTCTAGCAGCTGTGATTAGGTTATCGATGCCTATCGCGGCTCTAGAATGGCGATTTTCTCCCCAAATCCTCACGCCAAGAAAAGTTAGTGTGAGGCTGGGGAGAAGCTGCTGAGAGACAGTGAGACAGGACTTAGAAAAAAAAATGTATTTTTTTCTGCATCGGCTTGATGTCGGGTCTCTCTGGGGCTGATACCCATTAATATCAGCACCGGAGGCCCCCGGCGTGAATCCCCTGGAATAAAAATGCATTTACAGTCAACTTCATTACCTTAGCGGCTAACCGCTAAGGCAATGAAGGGGTTAACTACAACTGCCATCTTTATTGTGGGTGGTGGGTGAAGGTGGTATTTGGCCGTTGGTGGGTTAAAACCGCTAAGGTAATCAAGGGCTTAAGCCCTCCCGCTACCCCCCGGTAGGCCTAAACATCCATCCTTGGGGCTACTACCCCCTTCACCCAATCCCTCTACCCACAATAAATACAAATACACACAACAACAACCCTACTACTCACCTCCTCTACTCCCCACCAGCCCCCAATACATACAGTACAGTAATGGGAAAAATTACTATTATCCACATATGGATAATATGTTCGGCGGTACTAGGAAGGGGGGGGGGTGCCATGTCTGCGCATGCGCTGAACGGGTAATTCCGAGGTCGCGCATGCGCAGAACGGGGGGGTTGCCGAAGTTGCGCATGCTCAGAACGAAGGTTGCGCGCGCGCCGAACGGAGGTTGCGCATGCGCAGAAGGGGGAATTGCCGGTCTGCGCATGCGCACACGCTAAAAATCGCCGATTTCTCTTTCCGCCGATTTTCGCTTAGTGGCGGGCCCTTTGAACGGAACCCACTGCATGCCCGGGGCTCTCCTGTACTACTATACCAATCAATGGGTAGAGGGTGGGTATAGTGGGTCCAGGGTGGGTGTTTAGGACTCTTGGGTGGGTAGCGGGTGAGGGTGGGTTAACCCCTTAATTACTGTAGCGGTTATTAACCGCTAAGGTGATTAAGGGGCTAAGGGCCATTCGATTGTATTTTTTCTTCTATTCTTACTGGCATCGGAGGACATGGACCTGCAGTATGTTGATGAGGACGCCCTTCATGATGGCAGGGGTAAGTAGAAAGGTTTATTTACTTTATTTATCCTGGCTGGCTACTGTTTTATTTTATAATGGGCTAATGAGCTATTATCCATATCTGGATAATAGTTATTTAGCCCATAAATGTATGTGTTGTGGGGGTTTGTTGGGGGTAGAGGAGGTGGGTAGTAGGGTTGTTGTGTTTATTATTGTTTCTTGAGGTTAGAGGTATTGGGTGGTGTGTGTTTAGGCCTTCTGGTGGATAGCAGAACTAGTTAACACCTTCATTACCATAGCGGATCCCACCGCTATGGTAGTGAAGGGTTAACTCCTCTCACAACCTTCCAGGCAGGCCTAACCACCCACCCTGGGAGTACTACTCCCTTCATCCACCCCCTCTGCCCCAAGAAACAGGCTATTGATGTTTAACCCCTTCATTGCCTTAGCGGCTAGCCGCTAAGTTAATTAAGCTGTTTTAATATAAATATTTAGTACTAGTGAAGATGAGCAGGGGTCTCCGGGCAAAACCACGTTGATTTCAGGTCCGGGGACCCCCTGGTTCCGGAGATACAGGCCCTGTTATGGGATGCCGGTACCTGCAATGCATTTTATTCCCACCGTCACGTGACGTGGGATTTAAATGCAAAGTAGATACCGGCACCCAATAACAGGGCCTGTATCTCGGGAACCAAGGGGTCCCTGGACCTGAAATCAGCGTGGTTCTGCTCCGGAGACCCCCTACTCATCTACACTAGTATTAACATTTTTATTAAAAAACATTCATTTCAGGCGAGATTTGCACAGGGAGAGGCAGCTCTCTCTGCAGCCGAAAGAAATCGCCGGTAAGGCCTTTTTAGATTGGCGATCTTCACAGGTAATCAAGGCTTTCTGAATACCGTGATAGCAATGCTCAAAAAACTGCTGAATTAACTGGCCCGGCGACTTTTTTTTATGAAGGCTTATATAATAGGCCCCTTTGTGTTCAATAGGCAAACGGCAGCTCACGCATGCGCCTGTCTGCACGTCCTAAACAGCAATACCGGCTCCCTACCAGTACCAAAGGTGTGCGCAAGTGGGGAGACTATAGAGCCTGTTACAAATGCCTTATTTACATCGGTTATGCACGTATATGACGATTGCAGTATAGTACATGCATCGATAAGTGTAAAAAAGGCAGTGCTTCACTTTAAGTACATTTTCGCTTTACATACATGCTCCGGTCCCATTGCGTACGCTAATGCGGGGTATGCCTGTACTCTGGGCCCCTGCTGGGCATAGTACTACTCTCTATCTGTCTGTGATCAGCCTCCCTGTCTTGGGTATTGAATTCCAGCACGTGGCCTTCTGGGTGAAAGTCAGCTATGGACCCTCCGATGGGGCTGGTCCAACTATGTTTCGGGGCAGTGGCCTGTGGAGCCCCCTCTAGGCATTGGCTGACTCTCTGTGAATCTTTAGAGTAGTGTGGAGCCATGTCTGGGAACGCTATCTAAACAGGGAATACTTACCATATACCAGGGGTGCGCAAACTTTTCAGTTCGTGCCCTCCCTCCCTGTGCTCCCCCTTGCCTGCGCCCCCCCTCCGCGTGGAGCTCTCGGGCTCCACGCATCATATGACATCACGTCATCATGTGACGCATTGCCATTTTACCCCGCGGCGTAATTTGATGCTGCGTTCTCATGTGACACGTCACTAAAGAGCCGTCTGAGAGCATGTAAGGGAAGTTGCAGAGCCCTCGCATCTCCCCCGTCATTTAATTTACATGTCTGGGGAAAGATCGTGTGGGCTCTGCAACCACCGCTCACCTCCTACAAAATCCCAAGCCTCCGCAGTTTGCGCACCCCTGCCATATACTATACATATCTATATTATATAGCTATATACAGTACACTATTCCCAGTGAGATCCCTTTTCTTCAATTCCTCCTGGGACCTGACCTTCTAGAAACCTTTCTCTTCTATACACAGTATATCCTGCAATGGCATCACTTTCACTGGGCAGAAGAGGACGGAGCTACAATTCTGCCTAGTCACCAGCAACATATGTTGGGGTGTTACTCTGTGTGGACCGCACACATTTAACTCCTTAAGGCCATGGTAATCCCAAAAGGGGGGTTAATTTCTCTCAGAATATGTTACAAGCAAAAATACTGTATCTGGAATTCGGGAAGATGAGAAAGATCCCACTAATTGTGCAAGTTACAGACCAATATCCTTCATCAATACAGACATAAACATTTTCTCTAAAATATTATCACCAAATTAAATGAGTTCCTAAACTATTTGATCCATCCGGTAGGTTTTATTCCCACTAGACAAGCGACAGATAGTACAAGGAGAGCCATTGACGTTATCTCATACACCAAAAGTCATAAAATACCAATGATGCTTTTGGGACTCGATGCAGAAAAGGCACTTCACTGAATAGACTGGAGTTACTATATATGAAGGCCACCCTGGAGTCATTCAGTTTAGGAGGAATATTTCTTAAAGCAATTCTCTTACTTTATATGGTCCAAACAGCCAAAGTGTTCTGTTTAAGCACAACATAAGGCATGGTACAAATAAAGGAGGCACTAGACGGGGGTATCCCCTATCTCCCCTTTTGTTCGTGCTCTTAATCGAGCCTCTGACAACTAAGATCGGAGCCAATGGAGATTATAGTGGGATATTTATTGCAAAACAATTGTATAAAATGTCTCCCTTCGCGGATGACATTCTCCTCACAATATCCAGACCCTTAATCTCTCTACCCAACCTAACTAAGGAACTAAGCACATTCAAATCCAAGATTTAAATTAAACAATAGCAAGACAGAGGCACTGAACATTAATCTCCCCTCACAGACCAGATTAAAATGTTAGGCAGCTTTAGTTTTGAAATAACTTAAACTGGTGGTGGATGTGAGAGTCTCCGGTAGATCGTTCCCGTTTTAGGATGCACTGTAAGAGAAGGAGGAGCGGCCGGATACTTTGTTGAACCTTGGGACCATGAACAGTGTTTTGAGTCAGATCTCAGATGATAAGTGCTGCAAGTGTTAGGGTGTGGAGCTTGTTGAGATAGGTGGGTAGCTTGCCCAGAAATTATGTGTAGGTGTAGCACATGTTCTCCCCAACTTCCCCCACCCCTGGGAAATGATGGCTATGCGACTACCTGGTGTGGTGCTTGTTACCGGTACTGGTACAGGAGGGATGAGTTTCCTGCGATGGTGTGGGGATACAGGGCAGACTTTTAGGGATCCTTCTGGTCCTGTTCTTCCCGGTGTCAGCGCCTCCAGACATAGGGGGCTTCAGCATGACTGAAGCGGGTTCCCGTTATGACAATCCTTATTCTCATTTACCTCCCTCCATACAGACTGCAGTGGAGCCAGAAGTACAAATGAGGATGTTCTTTATTTCAGCAGCCACTACTGGTGTTATTGCAGCGTATGCTTCAATTTGATAGGGTGGATCCCTGGCTTCTGGGTGGTATGGGCCTGCAGGTAATGATGAGGTCTGGCTGGATTAGATTAGTGCCTCAGCCCATGAGGGGCTGAGCATATGTCTCAATCCCAGCCGGGAGGAGACACTGCAAGCTCCTACCCCATGCAGGGGCAGGCTGGAACCCACTCCAAAACTGACTAACTAAGGTCTCACCCCAAAGGGGCTGAACTTAGCTATAATTAGGCACTTCCTTCCTGCAGCTCAAAGAGGGAGGGCCCAGTATCTGTACCACCATTGGCTATCACAGATCCCTGTATCAACTCCATTCCTGTCACTCAGGAATTCAGCATGAGGAGGGGGAAAACCCCATAGGATAGCCTGTCACTGTCTTATTAGAACTTACATGACAGGGATAGGTAGAGAGCTAGCTGGACCAGCCACCACTATATAGGCAATACAGGAAAGATGAACATTGTGCCTAGATTCAAGTGATGGCCAATCTAGTTCTTTGAGCATTTCGCAGTGATGTGTGTTGTAGTTGCATTGGAGGACAAAACGGCATATTGAATTGTAGAGGGTATCAAGTTTGCTAAGGTAAGCACCCCAAACTCACCTTAACAAACCTTTGTAGATAAAGAGGTCATTGATCTTCAAAAGAAGATAACAGAGTTTATAAAGGCAGGAGAGAGGCAGAGGATCAATAAACAGATTATGACCAACCCTACTAGTATAGGGGATTTAGCACAGCCATGCTTGATATCATACTATAAAGTAGCTCAAGTCAGCCAACTCGTCAACAACATTTAAATGGCCTGTCATTTAATTTATTGACTACTTGTTAAACATATAGTACTATAGTTAAAGCCTTTCATGCTTTATGCCTTACTGTATGTAGAAAACTAAGACATGTTGCCGTAACCATAATTGCAAACTGATACTTCGTCTTTCTGCTGGGGAACCAATGTTTGAATTTAAATTTCCGATAATGATCTGAGGTGGCAATGTCCTTTGTTAAGTTTGTTGATTTAATTGTCTGCGTGACTTTATGTTGGGGCATACACTTTGATTATTTGAAGCCTGAATATCTTTGTCAACTGACTGACAATTCTTACTGCTCTTTCCGATGAACTTCCATATGCCACTACTGTATGTTGTTTCTCTATCTCTTGTTAACGATGAAGCCCACTCCACTGATTCTTCCATTTTCTGTATCTCTGTAATAGAATAGGTGTCCGTTGTTTAGCTCAATGAGGCCTTTATCTTTTGTTCTAACTTCACTAATGTCAACAATATCCCATTTAATCTTTTCAAGTTCGTCTTCAAGTTCTTGCAGTGCTGCTTCACTGGACAGAGTCCAGCAGTTGTATGTAGCCAGATTGAGGAAGAATATGTTATATCTATGGCGCTAGGCCCCAAGTCACACTAAATAAAAGGATAGAAGCAGCCAGATGGAAGTTGATGTACACTAGAGCCCTCCTCGTGTAGGCAGTCAAATCCTGAAAAAGAATTAAAAACAAACATAGTGTAATACAGTAAATCACATTAAACAAGGAAACATATGACACCACTGACAAACACTTAAAACTGACAAATGCTGAGACAAACAGATGACTGAAAAGTAAAAAAAAAAGGCATTTCAGCTAGCTACAGGATACCATAGGGACTTTTTTCATTGTGTGTTTTTAGTTGTACTGAACTATCAGTTGTATTAAATGCCTTTTTTTACTTTTCAGTCATCTGTTTGTCTCAGCTTTTGTCAGTTTTAAGTGTTTGTCAGTGGTGTCATATGTTTCCTTGTTTAATGTGATTTACTGTATTACACTATGTTTGTTTTTAATTCTTTTTCATGATTTGACCGCCTACACGAGGAGAGCTCTAGTGGACATCAACTTCCATCTGGCTGCTTACTGCTGCGGCCGAGTTTATTCGAGCATTTGCCCGTTCTCGGCCGCAGCAGTAACCTGGCGCACGCCGGAGGGTGCCGGGCGCGCGCCGAAGCAGCGGAGGAGCGCCCTCCGATCGGGGCTTTCTTCCTCCCGCTGCCGGGTCCGCCGGGTCCCCCGGAACCCCCTGCCGCCGTCCCCCACATCGCGGGACACCAGGGCTCCCTCGGGGAGCCCTGGACGCGCGTGCAGGGGGCGCAGGCACCCGATGATGCGTGACCGCGCGTCGATGATGCGCGGCACGCCGAGGGAGTGCGGCTAGCACGCCGGGGCATCCCCCGGCTTGCGGTGCTAGCCGTGCTTCAATAAAACGTGTCGCTAGTGTATATCCTTTTATTTAGTGTGACCTGGGGCCTAGCGCCATAGATATAACATATTCTTTCCCTTCCGTATCTGACCTTGGGTGTCTGAGTTATATCCCAGGCTGCTGGCCATTACCAGGTTATTTTATTAGCGCTACATTTTTCTGTTGTTTAATGTAGCCAGATTGAGGTTTGAATGTCAGCTTTTGTTTAACCTCCGGGGATACTTGGCACCCTCTGCTTTCATGCCTTCTTCTTGAACGCTGTCAAACCCAGTGACATTCCAGCCTCCGGAGAATAGGGGCCATTGCTTTTTGGTGTATTCCATATTTGGGGGCTGAGGCCTTACTTGTTGCCATGTTGGCAAAATTTGCAGTTTGGCAAGTACCTTTCCCACTTTTTAACCTGTATATTATTCAAGCTTTCTCAGTATGGTTGAACCTACCAGTACAAGTGCCATTCTACATCTTATTGAACACCTGATGCATATTTCCTCCACTTTGAGGACGTGAGAACGATTTGGGATAAAAATTTATTTATATCTATTTATGATTCATTTTGGGATCCTTTCCCAGGGGCAAAAGTAAAATAAACTTTAATACATTCCCCCTGACACTTATCTCACCAAATTAAAATTGGACCGTAAGATCTTTGATCATAGTGCCACAGTGGAAGGTAGATCATTGTGTGCTGGATCATGTGTAATGCAGCAGGTGAATTGAGTAAGCAGATTCAGGATGAAATTACATCATCCTGGAAACTTGTCAAATTCCTATCTACAGGTTGACCTACGATCCCAGATAGCAACAAGACGTTTTGTGCATCTGAACATTGTGGACTTTTGGCCATCCACCTCTTCTTGAGGAAGGGTTTCAATTTAAATATTAACTCCTTTCATCCC
The DNA here is from genome assembly GCF_040206685.1 of Ascaphus truei. Taxonomy (NCBI): domain Eukaryota; kingdom Metazoa; phylum Chordata; class Amphibia; order Anura; family Ascaphidae; genus Ascaphus; species Ascaphus truei. Next base: position 332,874,422 of record NC_134485.1, on the reverse strand, counting down.
TGATGTGTACAGTTGTTGCTGTAGGATCTGGTTTACCTCAATTGGCCCCATGGACAGCACCTTTTGCACTGGCACTGCAAGCATGCAATATGGTTATAATAATAGGTCTTCTGCAGTGGACAAAGATTACCAGTTACAAGTACAGTGTACCCATATATTGTATGAGATTATATTGCAGGAATAGTCATTGTCAAATAGTTTTCAAATAATGGTCAAATGTTCAATTAAAAACATAATTCGCTTCATGTACAATTTATTTATTTATTTATAAAATATTTTACCAGGAAGTAATACATTGAGAGTTACCTCTCGTTTTCAAGTATGTCCTGGGCACAGAGTAAAACAAATAATACATGGTTACAAATACAGTTACTTAAATGAACAGGGTATACATTATATATAAGACATTGCGTGCACAGTTAAAGAAAATATATATTATGGGCGTACAGTATGAAACAGTTACAGACCAGATTAAAATGTGAGACAGCCTTAGATTTGAAAGAACTTAAACTGGTGGTGGATGTGGTGGAATTGATGCGATTCCTTAATTTCGGTGGATACATTAGCCCTAAATGCCACACTGATATGCTCATTTAAAACAACCTATAATTTAACATTTCTTAAAAAATATAACCTCCCTATCGATTTTCTTTTTTTGAGAATTGGGGAAAGAAAAGTATTGCTCATTGGTTATTAGAGTTATGCTCTTCAGTCACAAGGCCTTAAATAATAATAACACTGGACTTGGAATCAGATTTGTTGTATATGCTAACAGCAAGTGAGAGAGAATTGATTATTTTGTGGCCTTAAAGATTTGGTATATTAGTGGCATTTAATGTTGTACTGTACTTTCTTCCCTCCTATGCGTCACTGGCAACAGCTCTATTAACCCCTCTTAACATCAAGGGTTAATCTGGCCCAAGCTTCCATCTGGGTTTAGACATTATTATCTCAATGGTAGCTGGTTTATGGCGGCTGATAAGGAACACAACAGACTTTGAAGCCAGGTCCAGCAAGTCTTTGGCTTTCCAACACCTGTGACATCAGGAATTATAGACCTACTGTACTTTGTCATGTGCGCTGGATGACATCCATCTGGTATATCTGAACGTAGGCTGTGTGACAGCCACATTGACACAGTAACATGTTCATAGAGGAGGAGAGCTGGCACTGTAAATGTACCTTTTAACCCCATTAGTCTGGTTCCTATACTGTGACATAATCACTATAATTATACCTTACAATACCAGACGGTGTAGAGAAATCTGAGGAGGTATGGTATAGCAAAGGAATGCATTGCAGACTTCTCTTGTAGGTAAGCAATTGCTTGACACATGTTATAATATGATGCATAGCCGTAGCACACCTTAGGTCACATTCAAATGAATGGGAATTAAGTTGCTGCGCTATTTAGTAAATGTATTCCTTGGAGGCTTATTCGATATAGTATGAATCGAGTGTTCGGGATGTTTGCGGCTGAAATCCTTAATCGACGTCAATGGTAGCTTTGAACTATGTTGGATTACCCCATTCATTTCTCACAGTTGTTGTTTGTTTCTATATTTACAGTATGAGTTGCTAGTTCTATCCTGTTGAGACACCACTTTTGTAGTAATGCTTCCGGGCTTACCTGTGCAGAGTTATTAAACATATTTTACTCACTGAACATTATCAAAGAATCATTGAAGAAATAAAAAACGTTGTTACAGTGTATACTGGGGTGCTCACAGTTTATTGGAAGTTTAACAATGTTATCTTAGTGACATTGTACCTTCAGTAGCAGGCTGTCTTCCTGAGCTCTATAATATTTTATTTATTTATTTATAAAATATTATACCAGGAAGAAATACATTGAGAGTTACCTCTCGTTTTAAAGTATGTCCTGGGCACAGAGTTAAGACAAATAATACATGGTTACAAATGCAGTTACATAAATGAGCAGGTTATACATTATATACAAGACATTGCATGCACAGTTAAAGACAATAAATATTATGTGCGTCTGAAACAGTTACAGACCAGATTAAAATGTGTGACAGCCTTAGATTTATAATATCCTTAGTGCATGATGCTCTTATTATCCTGGTACCTGTAATGCGTCGGTTTCAGGTTCTACAGTGCATTGATTCAGGCTACTCTGGGTCGGAGTCTTAGCAACACATTGCTCCGTCTCTGTTCTGAATGACTCCAAAGAAGAGAGAAAAGAAAGGTACAGTGTAATTGGTGTTAATTATAATTGGGATTAGCTCTGTGAGATAAAGGTCACATTGACTAAGGGATGCTATGCCATAAGACCCCTTATGGACCATTCAAGTGAAAGGGTCAGGCTTATAAGGTATCTACAGCCCATAAGAGGGCTTAGCTTAGAAAATATAGCTCAGAGGTCTTGAACCCCCAAACTTATGTACCAAAAAAAAGTACAGTAATCAGAAAATAATTAAAAATAGTTGCCATAAAAAATTTAGGCTTTGGTTCAAACATTCCTGATTTATATGACCTGTTCCTGTGACATACATAGTACATACAGTAGGGCTGCTTCTGGGGTCAGAAGGATGGAGGTGAGAGAGACCCAATGAGCTGACTCATTGCATTCTGACATGGAACCTGGTGGGAGGCAAAGTCCACTGGTGCTTTGGACATAACAATGTTTGATTTTTGGCCAAAAAGTGAAGCAACGTGTAAATACGGAAAGAACTGGGTGCAGCTATCTGGGAAACCAGTGACAGCTGCAGGGGCATAGGGCAAAGTCTTACTAGGTGAGTTCCTAAGATATATCAAATAAGGAACTACATACAGGTACTGCAGCTGTAAACATTTTGTTTTTAGGCCCTGTATAACAATAGTTTTAGATTGTATTTTTATATGCTCCTTATGCTTTCTGAGTTTATATCATGACACCATGTGATGAAAAGAATAGACTCTTTTATTTGTTATTTATATGGTTGTCACGTGTATTACTACTGTGAAGCGCTATGTACATTAATGGCACTATATAAATAAAGACATACTATACAGGCATACCCCGCATTAACGTACGCAAGGGAGCATGTATGTAAAGCGAAAATGTACTTAAAGTGAAGCACTACCTTTTATCCACTTATCGATGCATGTACTGTACTGCAATCATCATATATGTGCATAACTGATGTAAATAATGCATGTATAACAGGCTCTATAGTCTCCCCGCTTGCGCACAGCTTCGGTACAGGTAGGGAGCCGGTATTGCTGTTCAGGACGTGCTGACAGGCGCATGCATGAGCTGCCGTTTGCCTATTGAGCGAGATGTACTTACTCGCTAGTGTACTTAAAGTGTGTGTCCTTAAACCGGGGTATGCCTGTACATACAGTACATACATACTGTCCATAAATCTCTTCTGTATCCTTATGTTTTTTATCAGAGGGATGGACATACTTTAGGTGTAATTGGTCCATCCCGTGTCATTATGTAATCAAGCAGGTAGAGGAACTTTTCCATCGAAACATAAAAATTACCAGCATAAAAATACCATATGACCCTCTTTATTTTGTCACTTCCCTACTTACTGTACAATCCAAGTCTTCTTTATTAGATCTTGTGGTGTGTATCCCAAACTCTATTTATTGTGTTTTTAATTATATTTTCCTCAGTATCTTTCTGGTGGAAAGGGCAATATAATTTGTATATTAGTCTCTTCTGCTTCTGTCACTGTCAATGTACAGTACATTGGCAGGGGTAGGCTTGATAGACTATAGGTCCCTTCTGTCTCTGCCATAAAATGGCTAGATATAACATGGCAATTAGTTTCTTTGGCTTCCGTGCTACCCTGCTGTGGAAGTTACTGATCTAAGGAAACAAAGTAGCACTGATATTTGTCCCATTTATCTTAACAGGATCCAGAAGTGCTTATAAATACCAGGGAGCTTATCAGAGGAAAACGGATAACATTGAAATTGTAGAGAAATTGTTATGTTGTCATGCTGCATGGCAAAAAGAAATATACAATGTGGACCCAATTCTAAAACTCAATTTATGAATACATCATATACAGCAGAGCATGCAAAGAAATTAAAAACCATTAGAAATACAAAAAAAAAGTCACGAGTAAATGTCCACTTAATCACTAATATAATAAGAACACAACTATTGATATAATGCCAGAGAGCCATAAGTTGTCAGGGATGTACACATGGACCCCCTCAGGAGATATATACCAAAGTACCCGGATACTATAGAGGAAGTGATCACTCTTACTTTACTCGTGACTTTTTTTTCTTGTATTTGTAATGGTCTTAAATTTCTTTGATGTATTAATAAATTGATTTTTTTCATTTTTTGTACATACAGTATTTTTGACGAGCCCTCGTCTTTGGAGATTTCTGGTCTTACGTTGGTGGGCCTTTTACATGGTTTCATGTGTTCTTTTTCGTGGCGGCACCACACATACTGGTAGCAGTGACCTGGCGGCTCCTTAGCTCAGCAGCAGCCACACGGCCACTGCTATCCTTCCTCTCCCTCCTTCTGTCGGCGCTGGGAGCTGCGGACGGGTGTGTTGCCCAATGAGAGCTGTGTTTGTGTGTTGTAACGAGGGGAGAGTGTAAGGGGAAAAGAGAGGGAGGAGAGTGTAAGGGGATAATAGAGAGGGGGAGAGTGCAAAGGGAGAAGAGAGAGGGGGAGAGTGCAAGGGGGAAAAGAGATGGGAAAGTGTAAGGGGGAGAGGGGGAAGAGTGTAAAGGGGGGAAAGAGAGCCGGAGTGTGTAAGGGGAGAAGAAAGGGGGGAGAATGTAAGGGGAAAAGAGAGGGAGTGTAAAGGAGAGAAAAAGAGGGGGCGGAGTGCAAGGGGAGAAGAGCAAGTGGGGAGAATGTAAGGGGAAAAGAGAGGGAGGGAAAGAGAGGGAAGGAGAGTGTAAAGAGAGACAGGGGAGAGTGTGGGAAAGGGGTAGTGTGAGTGAGTGTAAGGAGAAGAGAGAGGAAGAGAGTGTAAGGGGAGAATAGATTGGTGGAGAGTTGAAGGGTGGAAAAAAGAGGGGGAGAGATGGGGGAATTGTAAGGGGAGAAGAGAGAGGGGGAATGTACGGGGGAAGAGGGGTAAAGAGCGAGGGAGAGAGCATAAGGGGGGAACAGAGAGACGGGGTAGTGCAAGAGGGGGAAGTGAGACGGACAGATGGGTGGAGAGAGGTAACAGGGGGAGAGGGGGACGGGGCGAGGGGGTTGGGGTTCCTCAGAATTTCACAATTTAATTCTAGGTTTCTTTAACACAAAAAAGTTGAAAACCACTGAGTTCGCCTATAGAAAATGTGGCGGTCTCCCATACTACATGTTGGGTTGACAGAGGTTTTCAGCATGAGACAGTTGCTTATTATACCTGAACACATATGAGAAGTAATGGAAGTCTCCTTAGTTCATTTACTGTAATACAGTATGGCTGTTATGTCTTCTGTTTCCATAAAGAGTAATAATTCCATTAAAAATAAAATGTTTGCACTGCAATTAATTGTGCGGAATGAAGACCAGCCTACATGTTTATGGAATTGTTCTTTATAATACAGTACTGCTAATACTTATGCATTGCCTTCTATGTGCTGCCTTAATCCCTTATATTTACACTCACTGTAACGTTACGTCGCAGACTATGTAAACACCTTCCAACACCTAGGGCTTATAATAGGATCCGAAGGCATGCGTGTTAAAATAAATGAGTCTGTTTTTTTTGCCCATGAGGTGTTTTGTATATTTGTGGTGCTTTGCAGTAGTTGCGTTACCATTTAGATATTTTTTATGACCACATGCAATAACAGAGTGTTAAATCAATTAAACAAAAGGGGGAGATCAGGCTGACAGCCACACCATGAAAAAGCGGAACTCACCAGCCAAAAAATGAAATTAAAAAAACCTTTATTTGAACTACATTAAAAGTGGAGACATCACAAACAAAAAAGCTCCTCCTCCCACGCGTTTCACGCCGTCACTGGCGCTTTCTCAAGGAGTTCCACTTTTTCATGGTGTGGCTGTCACACTAATCTCCCCATTTTGTTCAATTGGATTCCTGTGGATTGGAGAGACGCCGTGCGGGGATACAGGAGCTGTGTTCCAGTCCTGTTTGGCCAAGAGGAAGGGGAACCGGCGATTCATTGTGAGTATCTTTGCTTACTCCACGCCGGCTATACAGCGTTTTGGGGATTATAGTGAATTTTCAGCAGTCATTTGGCTCAGGAGATTTGCATACATCTCGTGGCTATTTTCTGCTGACATCTACCCTTGTCATGGAACAAGAATCACATTCCTGCCCGACCCCCCTTCTGCTTGTCAGCTCCTTAAGTTCAGCTACAGGCATTGGTTCCACATACACACAACGTGCCTGTGTGATGTATCAATATGTTGCCCTTTCTGCCTGTGAGCATGGAATCAGTGAGCTGCTACAGCAGTTTCTGAGATCCTCACCAGAATGGGCTAGTCTGCCCCCCCTCCTGTTTGTTCAGACATGGTCTGCCCCTAGACTATTCCTTTACCCACACTGCACCTCACTTCCTTTTCCACCCTGGAGACAGTGAGTAAAAAGAACCCCTTCTCTGTTTATCCCCCTTGGTGAGGCCATCTCTTTTTACCGGTTCCTAACTAACAATCACCACTACACACCATCCACAAGTATCTGTACCCTGCTACCTTTTCCCAATAAAGTGGAGGAAATATTACAGGACTTGGAGTGATTTAAAAGGGAACTGTGTTAATGCTATCGGGAGCCATTCATACCAACGTGACCCTGGCTTCAGAATAACCCTCATCGCTGCCCCATGTTAACTCTCTACTGGTGCCTAATACCCTGAAAACCTTGTCTAAGCCATTATGAACTTTATACTATATACGGCACCCTTTCCTTGAGATTACAGCCGGTTTTGTTTTATCGATGGTAAATCAATTAACAGCACAGTATCAGAGACATCACAAAATCTTCCCAATGCCCATTACTATTGATGATGCGTGCATAAATAGTATTCTTGTAGTAAGTGCTGGCCTCTTAGTGGATGCTAACTCCATGTGATCCTGGGTATGTCACTATATTTTCTTATGTCTTAATAAAAATACATCAACAAATAGGCTTGTATTGTGGTTTAATTTTCTACTATTTAAAACATTTACACTATGTGGAGGTTTAAAAAAATTAACTGTGCACTGTGCCTCTGAGGTACATCTGATATCGCAACCGTCTTTTAAAATGTTTATGCAGCCACAGGGGCCCCTACTGATGTATTGCAGAACGATGTGGGAGCACATAGATAACCTCAGTGAACCCACTCTGCATGTGGTCACCTACAGTATATTATCATTTTCACTAGCCCTACGTCATCTGTCTTATCCCATTTCTCTTCTGAGGCTAATGACACTGGGTCAGATCATTACAAAGAGTGACGGACTGTTTTTAGCATTAATTCCTCTAAGCCTTGGTTAACTCCTTTCCAATGTCCCAGGTCACAGCAGCTAACAATCAAGTCCAACACGAAGGACCGTGTAGGTAAATTATGTGTAACGCACTCCCCCCCCCCCCAATCGCAGATAGGGACCGTGTGGGGGGAATCTATATGTATTACCAGGTGTGTGTGGTGCTTTTACCTGTCAGGTTCACAGGAGGCCTGAACCTCCGCTAGTGAGAGCCTGGGGTGTATCCTCTGGAACGATACTCATATAAACACAGCGCCTCCACCTGTGTAGGATTCTAAGGGTAGAATGACCACTGACACAGGACCCACATATAGTAATCACATACACCAGAGTATAGGTAAAACAGTTTACTATAGGCAGATAACACAGAACACATAACCATAACATCCACACTTGGTCACCTCGCAGGGCTTTGCACCACACACCTTATTCCCAGGTGTCTCAATAGTCCCAAGAGTTCTGCAACCCACGCCTTAGGCATGATCAGTGCCTGTGTGGTACCGGTAATGGTGGTGCACTTGGTGACTCTACCTGCCCGGGGCTCCTGCACCCGGGTACTGCAGAACTGAAGGGGACCCGTCTGTGTCCAGCGCCGAAGCCTCAGCGATGGCGTCCTCCTGGTGGATGGTCTCCCTCTGATGACCTCACCGCTCAGACAGTCTCTGCTACTGCAGAGAATGATTCCCTTCAACACTGACCCTTCTTGTCAGAGCATGCAGCACTGCAGCTGTGTCCCTGACTAAATTGACTGCTAACAGGGCAAAGTCCCTAACTTCAGGGGCCTTCCCTAGTGCAGCCACAATCCTAATGGTGAGTTGGACCTAGGGGATGTCTGGCCTAGTGTAGTAGCCACTGACTCCCTACATGCACTACCTCCCCCTACCTTATCCCAGCACCAACTGACTTCTTCCTGTCTGTGCGTGTCAAAATGTATCTCTCCAGCAGGAGAAGCTGCAAGCCTTATTGGCTCCCTGGCATCAGGTGGCCTGTCTGCCCCTAAGTACTCTGGGTGTTGTAGTCCTCCATGGCCCTTTTTATCATTGGGGCCGAATGCGCGATGTGTACTGCGCATGCGCGAGTCTCCCTGTCCCTGCGCATCCATGTAATGGCTGCCGCATCGCCCTAACTGCGCACACGCGACTTCTAGGGGTCCCTGCACTACGGAGTGCCCTCTGGGTCCTGCCTCCCTTTCTGTAATGGCCTACCGCATCGCGTCTGCGCAAGCCTCCGCACATGCGCGGACACAACAAGGATGGCGCCGCCATGCCTCCGATGCCGCCGGGAGCCCCCGGCAACGCGCACGCCCCCGCAGCTGCCTTTTCACTGGCGGAGGTAAGGGGGGAAGGAATGGGGAACCGGGGAGCCAGAGGGGACCTGGTTACATATGTATTTAAGATGATGGTTCTACTGACACAATGGGCCAGGTCACTCATGGCACAACGGAGAATGAAGAATGGAAGGGTGTGAAATCGGCCAAAACGGCAAAGCATGCCTCCCTCTGCCACGTTAACCCTACTCACAACATTCATTTGAAATTCTCATTTTTAGCCCTTTTATAAAGAATGGAAAGTGAATCCCTGCGCTTCTGCCTAATGGCGTTTGGGGGCAGCCTTGGGCATTATTTGATCAAAGGATGTAACTAAAAGTCTCCTTTATCTCATAGATTTGCACACCATGTATATATATTTTTTTCACATATATTGTTAACCCATTAGGCAGAAGCGCAGGGATTCACTTTCCGTTTTTCACCACTGTATGGCCAATTTTTTTTCGCCTAACTGCATGCTCCTTACATGGATGAAGCGCAGGTGATCATATATTGTTTTGCTTTTATAAAGAATGTTGTAAAGCATTTTTGGAGATCTTCTCACATCTGTAATAAAGAGGGTTACGATCAAAAGGGTCTATATACTAATCATTGTAAACTGAATTATTCGTATTACATTGATGCAAAAAAAACGTAATTTTTTTCTCATTGTTCGCAGTAAGCGTCAAAAATGTTTCGTTTGGTGTATTGGTTCAAACGGGTATTAAAATAGGCTTAACAGAAGTGATGCCCATGACACACAGATGTAAATGGTATGGTACAGTATAATAATAATTTGTATATGTACATCAAAAAAGATCAGTGGAAACTGAAGCAAATTTGCATGCCGAGTTAAACATGGCGTAAATCCTACAAAGTATATTTATATTGTTAGCACAGGAGTGTAAAAAAGGCGCTCCTAAAGGTGATAGTGAAACAGTGCAATCACTAAAAATAAAAAATAGAGCTGCTAATCAGTTTTAAGTAAATAACACGTGGACAACGTAAAAGAATCTTTATTCTGTCCCTGCACACCGTAGCAAGTGGTATAGACAGGTAGTTCACTCACTCCCTTTAGATGCACACGGAGTCCTTCTTTCTTTCTGTTCTTTATTGTAAAGGCAAAATAATAATAACAAATGAGGGGAACTGTGGGTAAGGGACATAAGTGGGGGAGAGGTGAATGAAGATGGATTCTACCACGAGATGGGATACAGACTGCTCCTAATGGCTGTTGGCTCCAAAGGGAAGCACACTTTCCTGTGCAGACAGGAACAAGCAGAGGACTAATGAACTATCAAAATATAGCAGGGGGGGTAAAGCCAACCCAAGAGAGGTTTTAGCAGAGGAGGGTTGCAAAGGCAACAGGCTGGGAGCAGTGGACAAAAGTAACAATATTGCAATATACACTGAGGAGCAATGGCTGCCTCAGAACAGGGAACCAAACGTGCAGAGAGGTTCCAGGACAATCTTAGTGCTTCACCACATAAGAAATGTGCCAATATTGTGAATTAAAGAAATAAAAACATACACGTTGTGCAGATATAGATACGGTAATTAGAATTTTTAAGGCAGCTCAAAATACCCTATATTCTGCAGAAGAAGAAGCCATTCCAGGCGAAACACCTAGAGGAACTTGGTAACTGCGTTATTGTAGCAGGAGGAAAGATTTCTTGCGAGCCCCCTCAGGGCCGCGTGACGTAACCAGAAGTCTGGCGATGGGATGGGAAAACTCCGCATGAACCGCACAGCTGTGCTACAGACCGGTTGAAACGATTTCCCGGAGAGGGAACCTTAATCATGGCGCCGACATTGAGTGCTTCCTGTCCCCCTCGCTTTTCGTACAATGCGCATGCTGATGTGCCTAATGTGAGTGCACATTTTTATGTTTTTATTGTTTATAAATTTGCACCACACAAACTACACCATAAATTGTTTTGTGTCAACAAAACATTTACAACATATGATATTTTTACAGTATGACTATTATAAAATATATTAAGCTAATCATTAATATTTACTAATGTAACTCTCCTTACCCAAGTAGGTCACATCAGATTAATTATATACAAAGGGGAAAAATGGGGGAGCACAGGTTGAGGGGTAAATGGAATAAATAGATCTGGTTCAGGTGTATTAATCCCTGAAACAATAATCGTGGGGATATTAAAGTGTATAATACTCAAAACACTTACACGGCCTTGTGCAAATGCTGTCGCATCAAAGTTTCTTTTAGTCTTCTCTTCTTTTCTTATGTTGTTTTTCTTCTTTCTCTGTCTGTGTTCTTCTCCTCCTTATTCTTTGATGCGGTGTGACCCTCGGGATAAATGGATGAATAAAAAGGTTATAGAAAATGATGGATAATAATATCAAAACTCCGAATGTGAATATAGAAAAGCAGAAAAGACTGCAAACACTCACACGGGCACGTGTGAGTGCAATCTTGGGGGAGGTTTCTTAATCTTCTGCAAGCACGGAAGTCCCTCAAGAGTAATCTCTCTATTGGACTAAAATAGACAGTGGGAATGGGAAGTGAAAGAAAATAACGGAATACTATACTCACACGGCCAAGTGTGAGCACACACTTGGAATGGTATCTTTACAAATCTTCTGCAAACTCCAAACAGTGATCCAAAGATATAAAGATAAAGGGTTCCTCTCCCGGAATAATGAGGACAAGGATAAGTCTCTCACATTAAAAAGCCACGGTCTTTATTTAAAAAATTAAAACAACAAAGCAATGAAACAAAAAAGTGCCAAGAACTAAAAGAGTTAGATACTGTGTTAGAGTTAGAACCCTTTTGGGGTTTTTGAGTCACAGGAGGAGACCGAGAAGTGAAGGGGAAACTTAAGAACTCTTAAGGTTGTAATCTCACATTTCTATTTCCCTATCTTTATTTAGAGGTAGCGCCCGGTTTTCTCTCTCTAATTATATACAAAGGCAGTGCTCAGTATTTCAGACCTTTGCATGGTGCTGGGTACAGTAAGTGCAGGCTTGCGTGAATAAGCAGATAGGAAAACGATGGGCGCCAGGAACTTTTCTAAAACAAAAAGGTGCTTTATTTTACAGTCAATAACACTCCACAAGTATTAACATACTTGGTACTTGTAGAATACTCATGGCAAACAATATATTTCAATACAGAAACAGAAAGGCCAGCGCAACATACAAAATGACACAACATATAGTACAATACTGCAGTGCTTATCTTCTCATGAGTAAGGGTTATTTAGTTAAACCCTTTGGCCAAAAGGTTATAAGCCTGCAGCCACTTCACAGCATTCCCAATCTGCAGGTCCTAACACTACCTGGCACAATTCTCATGCACCTCTCTTTTCTGCTGGAGGGAGAAAGTCCATACTCGGTCTGTGATTCACAGGATCATGATAAAAACTGCTAATTGGAAAGTGGTGCAGGGCGATTTGAATACATCTTCCCCTGGTAGTTTCCATTCCTATTCAGGGGAGGCACTTGACTTAGTGGCATGTTTCAGAGGATATGGTGGGGACTGTTTGTACGGAGAATATGATGTGATGATAACCCGCTGGACAGGAAGGTTCAATCTGAATAAAAGCTGCAGTGTCGGTAACTCTATGAAGACAGTAGTGGTCAGGCTGCGGTAGGGGCAACTCTATGAGACCCGGACAAGTGACATCACTCTCCCACAACTTAAGGTCTCCATTCTTCTAATAGGTGCTATCTTATAAAGGCACATTCCTAACTGAAACCAACGAAAGTGACAGGCAGGGTTGCCACCTCTCAGGGTTTGACCCGGAGACTCCGGGTTTCGGCACTTAACTCCAGGCTGCGGGTTTAGCCTGTTAATCTCCGGGTGGCGGCGGGGTGCGTCGTGCTGTGGCAGCGTCTCCGGCATTCACCTGCAAATCACCCTCCAACTGCAGTAAACTATGGCAACATGACGCTGCATAGCGTCCTGACGTCGCGTCCCGTTGTCATGGCAATGTGTCATCATTTTACGTCATGCAGCCATATTGACTGCAGTTGGAGGGAGAGTAGCAGCAGGATGCCGGGTTGTGCCGTGCACCAAGTAAGGGAATTGTTTTTTTAATTTTTCTCAGGTTGGCCTTCAGTAGAAGGTGGCAACCCTGGTGACAGGACATATCTTAATAAAAATGACTATACACGCAAACCTATTTACAGGACTCATGGTGAGGACCCCAGTCATAACTCTGAAGAAACTTCCTCTAGAGCAAAAGGGTAGAGCTATAGATATAGCTATATATACTGCGATGTCTGCATCACTTTGCTGTATCTTTAGTTCCAGATTAAGGCAGGAAACTTTGTACTTCTCTACACTGGGTTCAGTTACAGGGGTTAAATAATACAATAACAGGCCCACCGTCCCTTTAAGGCAAAAACAAATCATAAAAGAAAGACCTACTCCTTCATAGGAGGCTAACTACACAACAGCTCCAGCCCTTTCTAACTGGGTGGCTAGCTAAGCTGGTTACCACCCCAAAACATGTACTATTATATATAAATGATATACATACTCTCTAGGCACAGCAATATAATGTTTAGCTCTTATCTGTTTCTGTTGGGGGGCTTGGCCTCACGAGAGTTAAGAGAATCCCCCTGTAGTTCCAATATCCTGGACAGGACATCCCTGCTTCAGCGCAGTCTCACGTCCTTCATTCTTCTTCCTGGGATTAAAACCCAGGCAGTCCCAGCTGTCTCTCCAACCATCGTCTAGCAAGCCTAGGGGACAGTACCAGCCTATTCCTAACTGGGGAGAAATCTCTCTCCCCCCTCTCTGTGTGCAGGCCACTTCCTGACTTTTAAAACCCTGTTTCTTCAGTAGTCCAGTCTGCTTAATTAGTTGCGGCTACAGCAAGCTTTCCAGATGGAGGTTAACTGTTTGTACATTGCAAAGCACCTTACTGCACTACTTCAGCACCTTGTCACGAGTGCTCATCACAAACAAGGCGGGACCGCAAGGCTGAGGTGGGGATATTGATAGCCACCGACCAACAATTGAGCAGACACATCCGGAGTGCGAGTGGTTGTCGTGTACTCGGGTCAGGGTAGGAGAGGTCAGAGTGGTCTAGGTACATGCCGTGGTCAAGGAGAGGAGAGATCGGATAGTTGTAGATGCGGTGCCAGAGTCCAGGGGTAGAGAGAGAAGAATAGTCAAGTCCGTTGCAGTGGTCAAGGGGTCATAGAAGTTGTGAGTCCAGGTGCAAACTGAGGTCAAAAATACCAAATACAAACAAGGCAAGGCAGCAGGAATCAAGGAAGTAAGCACACAAGAAAGTTTATGCTTAGCCAATTTGCCAAGGGGCTGGCTGAGCATCTAAAGGAGAGAGAACCAATGGGAAGACTGCAGGGAGTGAGCATATTCAGTATGCTGTATATTGATAGACAGAGGTGGAGACCGTAGCAGCTGTGGAATAAGTGATCCCGTTAACCTATTGAGTGGCTGTGTCTGCGCGACGTCTGCTCGTATTCCGTGTGTGCTGTGTGGTGCCCATGTCGTCACGAAGGCGGGACCTGGAGACGGTTCCCGCGATGTCAGTCTTCCGAGCGGGGTGGCGCCTGCGCGCAAGCTGTGGCTGACGTTTGTCAGCGGTGACATCGCGGGATGCGTCACCGAGGCGGAGCCTAGGAACGTTCCTTGCGGTGTCTGCCCTTCCAGCAGCGCAGGTTGTGGCAGGCGCTCGTCATTAGAGACGTCGCGAGATGCTTGATGGGGGCGGGGCCTTGCGCTGATCCTCACACACCTAGAGACAGTGATTGTATTACAATACCCTCTATATTCCCTACGGTGGCACGGGATATAGTCACAGGATAGAAAATAGGATGGGCAAACACTGCCTGAAACATTAAACCTTTCCCCCAACTAGTAGTATAATGCTACTTATAAAATAAAAAATACACAAAATTCTGGTTTTAATTTAATTTAAAATGTATTAAGCTTGTATACGACAGAACACAATGCGTAAAACGTAATTTCAGAGAACCCACTACATGTCATATGTAACATATAATAGCCTTCATACATACCACACAAATTGTTATAATTTCTGGAATTAGGAGCCAATCTAGAGTAAGGCATTACAGTGTTATTAGCAGCTGGTATTAAAATATGATAATGAGGTCTTAGATTAGTACCATTGGCTATGCGTAATTGTTACATCTATGTGCCATTTGCACTTAATTGCATCAGCTCATAGCCTAAATAAATTTACGTTTGGGCAGAGGTGGCTCTAGGTTTTTGGGGTCCTAAGCAAAGATGTTTGTTTTTTAGGCGCTCTGATTGCTCACCACACCCACCATAATGAGCATGAAAATACAGAACATGAGGATGCTCATAAATATACATAGATAATCAGTTGTAAATACTCAAAACCAGTGGATATAATCATGAGGGTAGTAGATATAAACGGGCATGTATTGGGGATACATAGACATAGAACGGTATATTCCTCATCTCGATGTCTGAAGAGAGGGTATACAATTATGACTTAATGACTTACATTATTACATCCGCATATACAACCAAAATCAGCGTATCTGAAGTCTCATACCCTGATATACTATACCCTCGTCATGATTATACTGTATCTACTGTTTTTGAGTATTTACAACTGATTATCTATGTATATTTAGCATCATCATGTTCTATATTTTCATGCTTGTTATGTGTCTTTTATTTTATTAGTTTATTTGGTATTCTAGATAGTTTCTTTACATTTGTATTATGCACTTTTCGTAGGGCGAGCAGATGTCCCGGTTTAACCTGGACAGTCCCGATTTTTAGGGCTCTGCCCCAACTTTTTGGGGTGCTGTCCTGCTTTTTTTTTATCCTGTTGGCCACGCATGTGCATCCGGCACTTGCCAACTGCGTGTGCGCATCCGCGATCAACAAATGCTGGCTGTGCGTGCATAATTGGCATTTGCCGGCTGTGCATGGTCAATTGGCAAGCTCAGTACGCACATGCGTATGTGTGACCGGCAAGTCGAGCATGTATGTATGCATGCCAATCGAGCATGCATGTTTGGCTAACGCTGACTGCGCATGCATGTAATTTGTCCCGGTTTTTGCCAGGACAAATATGGTCACCCTAACTTTGCGACACTTGGTCACTTTGTGGATATGCTGCTTTTTGTCTTTTGCAGCAATAGCATTATGGTGGTTTGGAGCCCTTTCTTGTTATTTGGTGTCCTGAGGGGCTATATATACAGCCGCAGCCCCTTTTATTCTCCAACATCTCCGAATTTTTTCTGGGATTTTTTCCGAATGCCACGCACTTCACCGCGTTCATGCCGCATTCATACCGCATTCACGTTCATGCATTCAATATTACGAGCGCTAAAATACCGGAACATATTCCGAAAAAAAAAAAATACTGCATCTGCCCGCAGTTATCAGAGTTGCACCGATACGACCGCATTAGGATAAAGACGGCCGCCACTGTAGCATGTTTTTATAGATCTTGACAAAGGTTCTTGTGTGAACTCAAGCCTTGCTCATTAGCTCTTTTGTATTTTGAAATCCAGCAAGGTAGATAAAACAATTCTGCCTGGGCGGGTCAGAGTAAAGAATAGCTCATGATACAAGCCGTGTTTCCCTTCATGGGTGTCGCTCTCCGATTACGTCATCAGTCTTGACGCTGTACTTTGTCGACGCACGTTTCGCGAAATTCACTCGCTTCTTCAGGTGGGAAGGAGTCTAACCTTAGGACCCTACGTATGGGTTTTATACTCTCTGAATAGTGGGCATAACTATAACGTGTCTCCTATTGGAGTAAATGACTTGTTCAGCAGCCAATCGGTGTCTCTATAAAATGGACTCAGATTGTTTAATGACTACTTATGCAAATATTTGGAAGGTCTGTTATCCATGAAAAAGGGGCATTTTGGAAAAAACGCTGATAGCTGTGCCCCTGTAGATGCAGACCTAGAGCATGTTCACAGTGTGACCACCCATCAGCTGAATGTATGGGTATTGTAGCATCCAAGTCCCAATTAATTGGGACTATAAAGTCCCAATATTGCAGGGCAAAAGCCCTCTTGAGAGTGTGTAAAGTCTATTGATGTTGTGTTGATGCTGCCCCAATTGAGAGGATACCACTCCTCTCCAAATACAGAACCTCAGAGATAAAAAAAGAAATTGAGGGCGCAAGTTAAGAAATAGGCTTTATAGTGCAGATTATGCTATCAATAAAAAAGTGTAATGACACTTGACAATAGAAATAGTGCAATCACGCAACAATTAAAACTACTGAATCAATAAAAATAAAGAGAGAGGTTATATTCGCCTGTATAGACTCTCTAGATACTCTCCTCCTGCTTCAGTGTCATCAGATTGATGCCGGGAATCTCTGGAGCTGATACCCATTAATATCAGCACCGCAGGCCCCAGCATGAATCCCATGCAATAAAAGTGCATTTACAGGAAACTTAATTATCTTAGCGGCTAACCGCTAAGGCAATGAAGGGGTTAACCCCTCCCACTACCCACCAAGGGCCAAATACCCTCTTCACCCACCCCTGCTACCCACAACAAACACTAAGACCCACCTCCTCTACCCCCACATGATTGATAGGAGAGGCCATTGGGGTCATCAGGTGGTCTGCGTGGGTGTCTGTGGGCCCTTGGGTGTTACCCGCGGGTGTCCGGGAGTCCTCAGGTGGTCCCAACAGGTGTCTTGGGGTCCTCAGGTGGTTCCTGTGGGTGTCTCTAGGCCCTTGGATTGTCCTCGCGGGTGTCCGGGGTTCCTTGGATGGTTCCCATGGGTGTCTGGGGGCCCTCAAGTGGTCCCCGCGGTACCAATCCTGTGGCCAATTTTTTTTCTCAATACATTGAAATAAATACACCCCCCTTCCCCCCAACACATACAGTACAGTAATGGGCAAAATAACTATTATCCAGATATGATAATAGCTCATTTGCCCATTATAAAATACAACATTAGCCAGCCAGCATAAATAAAGTAAATAAAACTTTCTAGTTACCCCTGACATCATGAAGGGCATCCTTATCAGCATACTCCAGGTCCATGTCCTCCGTTGCCAGAAATAATTAAAAAAAAATACAATTTAATGGCACCTAACCACTTAATCACCTTAGCGTTTGATCGCTATAGTAATTAAGGGACTGACCCACCCTCCCCCTGTAAGAGATGTGTGCAGAGGTACATATAATGGAGATTGATTTGGGTGCAATTATATCTTGGCTTTATTGCGCTTGTTCCTTTATCCAGGCAAAACATACAAAAACAACAAAATAACAAACTCCTATCCCTTTGTAAAGGCTAACTTACTTCCCCGGACCCTATCTGCGGGTCTGAAGGGATATTCCCATTACCAACTTATCACCCCAAAGTCTCAAGAGGTATCTTAAGCAGGTGGCCCTCCATGTCAGTCTCTGGCAGGTTCCTGGGTCCTCTGTGTCCATGAAATATAGGTCTATAGGTGTCTGGATGTCTTGATCTCAGCACAGCCTTTGTGCTCAAGACCTTCTCTGCTCTCCTTCTGTCAACCCAAATGTGAGCTATGGAATCTCTCTCCTGTGTCTCATATTAGACTTTTTACAGAGCTCTCATTAGTCCAGGTGGAGACTAGTTAATTGAGTGGCTGCAATTAACTATCTCTCTACTGGATTCTCAGAGCTCTGAGGCTGCTTTATTTAAACAGTTATAAGTCCCTGTTACATACCGCCTCTGTTTGTGGGAAGCTCGGGCTTACCACGGCCGAAGCCCATCCTTCCACTCTCACTTGAAAAATCTCTGTGGCTCGAACGAGAGTGGATGGAGTATGGAAATCCTCAGTCCCGCTGGGATTGGGGCCCTTTCTCCAGGTCAGTAATGTCTCCTCAAGAAGGTGCTTGTGCTCAGCACTCTTCAGTCGCTCGAGGAGGACTTTTTTCAAGCACATTCTTTCTTCTGACCGCTTGGTCATGAGCTTTCCCTTGCGTCGGGTGATCTTTTCTCCCCTAAGATTAGGGTGACCACCTGCATCAGGTTCCGTATCCATACTCACGGGTGGTTCCAGGTGGACAGAGTTTTTATCCCTTTTGATTGATCCCCGTGGTCTCTTTTTTTGTAGTCAACCAATGTGGTAGCTTGTTCTAGCCACAGACAGAATCTTTCTTGCGACTATTTTCTTTAAGAGGGATCTGGTTCGGGCCACACTAGTATGACTGTATTAGTATTGCGTTTCTCAGTCGTAATTCGGGTCTTCTTTCCTGACTGGTGTTGAAAGCCAATTGTAGTACGGAGATGGCATTGCAGGTGCGCTCATAGCAACGCACAGCTTCCTTAAGTTTTTTTGTAGCATCTTTGCTTCAGATACTTCCTAGCATTTGACTAGTGTAAAATTACACACTGCTTCAAATGTTCATAATCCTTCCTTTGACGTTGCATTCTCCATATGGATTGGAGAAGGCCGGCTTCTTTATTATGGCTATTTAGCTGACGAGTTTTCATTCCTCTGTATGCAGCCTGTATGGTGAGCGCTGCAGACCGTTTGTGCAGATACATTTCTCTTTCCAACCTTGCTTGAACAAGAGCTTTGTAGTACTTCTGAATTACTCTGCTGCTTTTCTCCCTTTTTAAGAAGTTTAGCTCATCAGCGAGAGAATCCTGTTTCTGGAGTTTGCTCTGAGTGCACATCAACGCATTCTTCATTATATTTTGGAGCTCTGCGGATTTCTTCGCTCGGGCCGCAGCTGCTTGCCTCAATTTCCGGACCTTCTTGTGCTCTGGTGATGCTGCTGCTTTGAAGTGACCCACTGGGTAAACAGACATTCCTGCAGAAATTGTACTTCTTTAGCAGCCTGCAGATTTTCTTCCTGCAGAGATCGCTGCTTCTCTTTGGCAATCTGTAGGTGTGTATGCAGACCTTGCAGTTGGTTCTGCAGTACAGTAGGTGGTCTGCTTGTGTGCGTTGCTCCAATGCTTCTAACTTTCCATCTTTCAGCATTGTATTTTCTCTTCTTACAGTCTCTGTAATATTCAGGGCCTCCTTGTAGTCCTTCTTCCATTTCCGCACTTCTGAGTTGAGACTCCCGGTCTCCTGGCGTGAGACTTCTATCTCTAGGTTGAGGGTGTGAAGCTCCTTTTGAGAGACTTTAAGATCCATACTTAGACTGTAGACAGCTTTTTGAGCGATGTCCAGCTCCTCAGCGAGACAGTGAAGTTCCTTTTTAGAGACTTCCAGTTCTGTGCGGCAACTGCTGATCTCATAGGGTGAGGCATCCAGTTCTATGCGGAGAGTATGAACCTCATTGTAAGATATGTCCAACTCTGTCCAGATACTGTTGACCTCCTGGTCTGAGGAATTCAGTTTTATGCTGAGAGTATGAACCTCATTTTGAGAGACTTCCAACTGTCTATGGCAATCGCGAGCCTCTTGCTAAAAGTCTGTAATCTCTTTCAGTGCCTCCTCATACTTCCATTTCAGATTAGCAATCATTCAGTCAGACTTGCTTTGCTTTTTATCCATGGTGGTAATAGTAGTGTTCGCAGTATCTAGATCGATAGATCCTTAGATCCTTCAATTCGGTCTTGGCCGCCGAGTAAATTGCGACCACAAATTGCGAGCTCAGCATTATTTTCTCTCTCCATTTTCAATTCTTCACGGAGCAGATCACAGTTATGCCTGGCATTTTGCAGGGCATCTTCAGGGCTTGTCAAGGGATCGTCACTCACTGGTTCCGGCTCCGCTTCCCTGGTATGGTTAGTTAAGGGTTCCTCACTGTTAGCACAGGACAGACACTTCTTTGGGTTACACGACTTCTGCCTTCGGCCCTCTGGATATTCTGTCATCCGCGTGATGAGTCCTCCATTTTCTCTAGGCTGCAGGGCATCCCAGACCCCCTTTGTCTCTGCAATATCTGCGGACGTGTCTGTTCCTTCCACGGTAAGTGAAGAACCGCTTTTATTTTTTGCCATTTTGTTTTGGACGACTTCGTCCCATCAGGGATACTGGGGTCTCTGTCTTTATTTGAAACTTCAGCAGCTTCACTGTATCCGCCAGGCTTTTCTTGCAGTTGCGTTAGGTGGCGTAGATATACAATGCTCTGCAGCTCCCGCTCTTGCTCCTGACGATCACAATCGTCATCATAGAGAGCAGTTTTTTCAGTGCGTTCCATGTTCAGGCACCTCCACTATTCATGGGGTGTTTTGTGGGTGTGGCGGGGCGAGTAAATTTTTGGGTGATTTGTCAAGCACTGGCTATATAAAAAAAATATATATATATATATATATACAGTTAGGTCCGTAAATAATTGGACACTGATACAAGTTTTGTTATTTCGGCTGTGTACCAAAATAAATTCAAGTTACCGTTAAATAACGAATATGGGCTTAAAGTGCAGTTTATCAGCTATCAGATTCCAGGTGTGGCATTCGCATTTGGAAGCTGTTGCTGTGAACCCACAACTTGCAGTCAAAGGAGCGCTCAATGCAAGTGAAACAGGGCATCCTTAGGCTGCAAAAAAAAATAAAAAATCCATCAGAGAGATAGCAGGAACATTAGGAGTGGCCAAATCAACAGTTTGGTCCATTCTGAGAAAAAAAGAACGCACTGGTGAGCTCTGCAACACAAAAAAGCCTGGACGTCCATGGAAGACAACAGTGGTGGATGATCGTAGGATCCTTTCCATGGTAAAGAAAAACCCCTTCACAACATCCAGCCAAGTGAAGAACACTCTCCAGGAGGTAGGCATATCATTATCCAAAAAACAAAAAGAGAAAACAGCGCAAAAACTCATAGGGGCTATGCACTAAGCTCAATGGCTTTGCGTTCTGATTTTGCAAAATAGCAGGTTCGTTAAAAAGTGAGGCCGGGGACGCGATTCACTAAGGCCTTGAACCCATTTTTTAACGTACCTGCTCAAAATAGCTCAGAACACCCACAGCGTACGTGATGCTTTTTTCCCCCCTGCTAGCGTTCTTAACCTTTACGTACGCTAGCTGATAGAAAAAAAAGGCGCATGTAACATATGCATGGAGATTTGCCATCTCCATGCAAGACTGTTACAGGCGATCGTACACTAAATAAATACATTTTAATAATAGTGTACATGAGCAGGGGGTCTCAGGACCTGAACCGCATTGGTTTCAGGTCCGAGGACCCCCTACTTCAGGAGATAGAGGCCCCGTTATGGGGTGCCGGTATCCCCTGCACTTTAAAGCTCCCGCGTCACGTGACCGGGACATTTAAATTCTGCAGGGGATACCGGCACCCCATAAAGGGGCCTATATCTCCTAAATTAGGGGGTCCTCGGACCTGAAACCAATGCTGTTCAGCTCCGGAGACCCCCTGCTCATGTACACTGTTATTAAAACACACATAACAATAAACAATAGTTCATTACCGTAGCGGATAGCTGCTATGGTAATGAAGCTGCTTTAATGTATTTTTAATAATAGTGTGCAGGAGCCTGTGCTTCCTGAGTTACAGGCCCCGGTATGGGCATCAGGTGCCAGTGTCGCCGCCATCTTTATAGCGTCCAAGACGCGACGTGGGCTCTATAAAGATGGTGTCCACACGGGCACCGATGCCCCAAACCGGGGCCTGTAACTCGGGAAGCAGGGGGTCTCTGAGGCAGAACTCAATGCGATTCAGCTCAGGGGACCCCCTGCTCCCGCACACTATTATTAAAATGTACATTAATGCAGCTTCATTGCAAATACAAAATAAAAGTTCCCGGCGCTAGAATTAATGTCCAAGATACCGTAATCCAATGCGAACAGTCTCAAATGAAGATTTCTGGGGTTGGTATATGGAATACAGGCAGAGTCCCAGGGAGATGGTAAGTCCCTTAATGATGTCCACAGTGATTCTGGAGAGACAGAAAAGAAACACACCAATGGCGCAGTATGCAGCCACTCTTGTCCCTAACCAGAACAAATGGACATAGAAACCCCACTTACAAGATGTCAGCTTGTGCATACAGGGGAGAGAATCTGTACTTGTATCATAACTCCACCACGATAGTACACGGATCCCACGTGACCGGCCGCGGTGATTCCTCTTTCCATACGGTGATTCGCACTCACAGGGAACACAGATAGGACATGCCCATGCAGGAGGGAAGGTTGACACAGATTGTGTAATACGTAACACACTTTATTTAAAACTTAAAAACACAAACCACCCACACTTACAATATATGGGGGATGATGGTACAACTCATGAATGCCGTCCGCAACTTGTCAACAGCCTGATGCGCACATGGGAGGCCTACTGGATGTCAGTATCCGCAACTCTCAAACCGGTGACGTCTGCGGTAGGGGGGTGCAGGGCGCTCTCGCAGCGTCAGATGGACTATGGTGGCTGGACCGGCTCAAAACACTAATCTCCTCCTCCCTATGCGTTTCATGACTCTGCGTCACTTCCTCAGGGGATGGGGGAGCTTAGTCCCCCATCCCCTGAGGAAGTGACGCAGAGTCATGAAACGCGTAGGGAGGAGGACCTTAGTGTTTTGAGCCGGTCCAGCCACCATAGTCCATCTGACGCTGCGAGAGCGCCCTGCACCACCATACCTCTGACATCACCGGTTTGCGAGTTGCAGATACTGACATCCAGTAGGCCTCCCATGTGCGCATCAGGCTGTTGACAAGTTGCGGACGGCATTCGTGAGTTGTACCATCACTTTTATTTTGTATTTGCACTTTTCATTAACAGGTTTGGAATTATCTGTTTTATCAGTCCCCTTGGCAGCTTTAATCACCACCATCCAAGTGGTGACTATTATTCACTTATCTGTGTATATCACTTGCACTTTGTAGATTAGCGCTTGTAGCGGGTATTATTGTTGTTTGTTTAATGCAGCTTCATTACCTTAGCGGATAGCCGCTAAGGCAATGAAGGGGTTAAGGCACATTAGCATGTTTATTGGGGACAATTGCACAATAATGTGCCAAATAACTATTATCCAGATATGGATAATAGATTATTTGCCCATTATTAAACACATTAACTAATAAAATAAATAAAGTTCTACTGTCGCCAGCAAAATCCTTGTCCTCCGTTGCCAACACAATACATAGCCAATACATTGCAATTACATTCAGATATCAATTAACCCCTTAATCACCTTATCGGATAATAACCGTAAAGGTAATTAAGGGGTTAAGCCACGCTGGCCCGATACCTACCCTTCACCCATTCATTTGTACAGTGGCTTCATCATGCAACTATATATATACACACATATATATACATATATATATATATATATATATATATATATATATATATATATATATATATATATATATATATATATATATATATATATATATATATATATATATATCTGTCAGATAAGGCAGTTGGCACTCCAATAGGTGCTGGTAAGCCACAGGTGCACGTCCCATATAGAGAATGTAGTTATACATTACCGTTCCAAGGATTGGTAAACAAGAGACAGCACTCAATGTTGAAAATCAAAGTGTATTAGTGATAGCAAAAATACATCCAGAAACCCAATGTTTCGGTCCTACAGAATGGGACCGAAACGTTGGGTTTCTGGATATATTTTTGCTATCACTAATACACTTTGATTTTCAACATTGAGTGCTGGCTCTTGTTTACCAATCCTTGGAACGGTAACGTATAACTATATATATATACACACATGATGAACCAATATACAAATAAATGTAGAAGGTTATCAAAAACATGCTCTACTACAAATACCACTTCTCTATACAGACACCGTACAATAAAATCATTTTTCCTTAAAAAAATCCAATCTCATTTTCCAATCAAAAGCCTCAAATGCCAATCAAAACATTGCATTTACATTGTATTCATGATGCATACAATCTATGCACCATGTACAATCTGCCAATGAATGTTAACAATAACATATTCCCAACAAAATATCAATACATCCAAACAAGTATACTATTTAAACCAATCAAGTCACCATAAATCAATTAGCATTCATTAATCAAATCACTAAACAATTTAAATTCCATCCATAACAATTAAACAATTAACTATTTCTATCGTTAAACCAAACAAGTTACCATCAGACAAAATATAAGTACCAAAAGAATACAATATACAAAAGCAAGCCACAGCCTGACCTAAAGTACACCATACAAGACCAAAAATTACATCTATCTAATTCTAAAATACATTACACACACATTTATGCATAGCAGCATAGGCAAAATCATTTTAAACACAGCAATATAAGCATTTCCTACCAAACCATTTCTTACCCTGTATGTATATATCGATCTAGACATACATACATGCATACAGTGGCAAGAAATTATCTTAAAAAAAAAAAAAAACCACGTAAAAAAAAATTGAACAAGTTAAATAAAATAAATTTATTTTGTTCACTTACCATTACTTGACCCACTCACCGACTCCCTTTTAACAGCTTACTATCGAACCAATCCACGCACAGGAACCCATAAAATAATAAACCATAATATAATAAACATTAAAATAAAAATCCAAAACAATCTACGGGTCTTCTATTTCTAATCCATCTTCATCGGTATTCTTCTTTCTTGTATCTGCGGCTCTCTTCCGGGGTCTTCTTCTCTTCTTCGGCCATGCCCTGGTCTTCTTTCTTCTTCCGGAGGTCCTTCCTTGATTAATGAATGCTAATTGATTTATGGTGACTTGATTGATTTAAATAGTATACTTGTTTGGATGTATTGGTATTTTGTTTGGAATATGTTATTGTTAACATTCATTGGCAGAGTGTACATGGTGCATAGATTGTATGCATCATGTATACAATGTAAATGCAATGTTTTGATTGGCATTTAAGGCTTTTGATTGGAAGATGAGATTGGATTTTTTTAAGGAAATATGATTTTATTGTACTGTGTCTGTATGGAGAAGTGGTATTTGTAGTAGAGTATGTTTTTGATAACCCTTCTACATTTATTTGTATATTGGTTCATCATGTCTCTCTCTCTCTCTCTCTCTTAAACACAGAAATGGTGCCGCAGTCAAATCAACTCTGAGAGACCTAATAATACACAAAAACAGATATCACGGTAAAAGTAACCTTCTGGCGGTGCTACCGACCCAAATAAATTAATAAACACAAAAAGAAAAAAGAAGGGTCAAAATAAGGGAGCACTCAAATAGTATGTAATAGAAAAATTAAAAAATGGACTTTATTAGCAATGCATCATAAAAACACAAGAGACAAACTCAAACACATACCACATGAACAACTGCTGCAAAATATAATTAATAATAATTTAACACAAATCAACCCCTAACCTGGAAAGACCAAATAGTAAGAGTTCCAAAGAAAACATAACAGAACCAGGGGAAAGAAAATTCCCCTAGTAATGTAACAAAGATCGGCCGATCAAAGTGAGAACTCAACAGATAATATAAATGGACAAACCAGAGCGCAGAAAAATTAGTCAAAAAACTGTGAATCAGATATCAAAGACATTACAAATATAGAATAGAATAACACAATAACATAACAGTCACAGAATAATAATTGCTGGGGGAGATGTGTAACATGCAGCAGAAAATACCCAAATGGCTTAAAAAATAATAATAAATAATGAGGGTAAAGCCACAAGGGTAAGTTTACAAAAGACCCTGTGAAAGATGCTGGAACAGCCTAATGCTGATGGTAAGTAGCAGGCAGTAGTGAGAAGTGAGCTGACAGCCAAGCAACAGTGGACACTAAAGCATGGGGCAAATAAGGCAGTGAGGAAGTCCCCTTAAGCTGACAGCCCAGTAGCAGTGAGCACTGAAATGTAGGACAAGTAAGGCAGGTAAAGCAGCAAGTCCCCATGGGCTAGCTGCCCAGCATCAGTAAGAACTGCAAGCGTGAGGCAGACAAAGCAGCACAGTACAGACCAGCTGCAGGAGTCCCAGCACAGAGAAAATAACAGCAGTGTAGTCCACATGTTCCACACGGGTCTGGGAGTCTAGGGGTAGTGAGAGGGTTGTCTCTGATCCACTCCTACGGCCGTTTCGCCAAAAAGGCCTTGTTTTTCCATCCCTATACACCTATAGGGACCACATAGTATCCACACACACTTTTAGTTGTGCTACAATCTCTCACATTTCCACACCTACCCACACTATTCATATCCACTCCCACTCCACACACACCTTTTGTAAAGCACTGTATATACTGTGGGCTCTCCATTCATTTATATTCACACAGATACACACACACACACACTCTTACATCACTTGCTTTCAGGAACCTTTTGACACCTCTAGCCATAAAACACATCCACACCGGGGGAAGGACTAGCACAGATAACATTCCAAGAGACACTGTTTTTAAGTATACCTTTTGCTTGCTTCATTCATTGTAACATCGCCGGAAGAAGAGATCAGTGTATCTCGAAAGCTCGCACAAATAAAAGCATTTCGTTAGCCACAGAACGGTATCATCTATTTATTTTTTGAATATATATATATATGTATATATATATATAGTTGCATGATGAAGCCACTGTACAAATGAATGGGTGAAGGGTGGGTATCGGGCCAGGGTGGCTTAACCCCTTAATTACCTTTGCGGTTATTATCCGATAAGGTGATTAAGGGGTTAATTGATATCTGAATGTAATTGCAATGTATTGGCTATGTATTTTGTTGGCAACGGAGGACAAGGATTTTACTGGCGACGGGGGCTTCTTATTGATGAGGTCAGTAGAACTTTATTTATTTTATTATGCTAGTTAATGTGTTTAATAATGGGCAAATAATCTATATCCATATCTGGATAATAGTTATTTGGCACATTATTGTACTGTATGTGTTGAGGGGGGGATGTATGTATTGAATGTACAGGTCAGGTTCATTTATTTTACATACAGGGTTGGTTCCTTTGGTCTGCGTAAGACCTCTGGAGACCACCTGAGGTATCCTCGGGTATCTCACGGGTACGTGGTCCACAGGGGACACCTGCGGGGAAGAACCGGTGGCCCCACATCTGTGGGGGCACCGCGGACCCGTAGTGTGCGGGGAAGAACAGGTGGCCCCGTAGTGCCCACCCGTGGGTCCCCAGACTCCTGTGGGAACCACCGAGGCCCCTCAGACACCTGTGGGTCTGACCCGGGGCTCCCATACATCCGCGGGCCTACCGTGGGGACCCAATTGTGGCCCACGGTGAACCGCGGAGACCACCTGGTGGGCCATGGCGCCTGGCGGGACCCACCAACAGGCCTCCAGACCTGTATGAAACAAGTTGCTGGTAACCTGTAGGTCTGTGAGGTGACCCGTCAGGCCCACCGGGACTCACGTGGGCCTGGGGTATGAACGCTGTATGTAAAAGAATAAATCATGTATTTATGGGGGGGCACAGGGGGTGGATTATGTATTTAATAAATAGAATGATGTCCTGGAACTAGATTCCATATTCCTCTGTCTCTCCTTTAGTTTATGGGATCCATTTCTCTCTTCTTTAGTTGCTTGTCAGTTTCCCCTGTCCCAGCAGCTACGCTACATGTAAAATGCAACATTATTGCTACATGTTGTAGTTCCCTCAGACATTCTGTGAGTTGCCATAGCAGCCCCAGCCTTTCTCTCCAGAATGGGCTAGTCTGCCCCCCCTTCTGTTTGTTTTAAGATAGTCTGTCCCAAGGCTATTCCCTTACCCACACTGATCCTCACTTCCTTTCTACCCTAGATCACAGTGAGTACAGTCCTGTCTGCATCTATCCCTGGTAAGGCCTTTCTCTCTTACCATAGTCTAACCTCATAGAAGCATCCCACATAGAGAAGCACTCTCTGCCTACACTACACCTACAAGTTCCTATGTTTTCTACTCCTGCAATAAAGTTAAAAAAGACATTAAGGACTTGTCATGCTTTGGAAGAGGGAAGACATGAGTTAAAGCTAACTGAAGCTATTCATACCTCAACACGTGACCCTAGCTTCAGGAAAGTAAGAGAGAGACCGTGTACTAGAGGTCTACGCAGAAGCTATCACTCACAGCCTTCATGCTACAAAGTGCAGCTCTACACAGCTATACAGCAAACAGCTACAGCTTTCTGCAAAACAAGCAGCAGTTTAAACAGCACAGTAAAACAAAGATCTGTGTTAGGGAATGACACAGGAGCTACTACTCATAGACTTATACTACACAGAATAGTCTCTGCACCCCAGGACAAGCAGCAGCTTTACTCTGCCAGACAGGGCAGCAAGCTTTATACAGCAAACTGCACACAGCCTGCAACCTTACAGATTAGCAAGCAGATTTACACTGGACACAGCCAGCACCTACCCTGCACCTAAGGCAGCAGCTTTGCAGACTGACAGTGCACTTTACACCCCCTGCACAGCCCCATAGTGAGGATCCACCATCTCACCTACCCCTGCGCACGTCCCCACGGCCAGCGCCATCAAGGGCCACGCCACCGGACACCCGCCAGGACACGGGTCAGAGCCACGGACACCTGTGAGTACAGCTACCCCTACGCTGCACGCTGCAGGACACCGCTCGGCATCACCTGAGACAGACGCCCATCGCTGACAAGGTAAAAGACCGCACGCACTGGCTTAAGGCCTACACACCTACAGCATGGCAGAACTCAGTGCCTCATCAGACATCACGCAGGAAAGCGATCACTCAGACACAGAGACCGCTGCACAACTACAACAGGCGCAGGCAGGCGCAAGGCCCAAACGGGCAGTCACACTGACACAAAAGGCCCGCTAAAAATATGAGACTGACATTGAAGCGCACCGCGCTAAATTAGAGTTGGCCTGGAACACTACCACACTTGGGATACGCAATGTCGCCGCAATTCCGTACAACAGCTCGAGCAGGCAATAACTCAATTAAAGATAGACCACTTATGCTACCAAGGGTTGTCAGAGGCATATGTCACTTACCTGGCCAGGGCTAATACCGGCGAAAGCCTGCATGAAAGGGACTTACAGCACAACATTGACTTGACACGTGACAGCCGCGTGCGAACCTCTATCACGGAAGCCGAGAGTAAGAGGAAAGACCTTTTGCTGGAAACCGCATCGCAGCGCTCAAGCACATCCAGGCATTCCTCAAGGTCAGCAAGATCAGCGCGATCTAACGCATCCAGTGCTAGCGCAAGCACTACCAAGGCGCGAGCCTCCGCAGAGGCCGCACGTGCAAGGGCCGAATATGGTCGAAGAGAGGCAGCCGTAAGGGCAGAAAGAGCGCGTATAGAAGAGGAGGAGCAGAACGCCGCCGCTGCCAATGCTGCCGCCGCTGCTACTGCCACCGCTGCCAATGCCGCTGCCGCCGCTGCTACTGCCACCGCTGCCAATGCTGCCGCCGCTGCTACTGCTGCCGCCGCTGCACGCAGAAAGGCCGAATTAGACGCGGATCTAGAAGCTCTAAGCAAAGAAGAGGACGCCGCTGCCACCATGGCCCAAGCCGAAGTCCTAGAAGTAGCCGCGCAACAGGATGGCGGGGAGCTACCGTACAAACGGATAGCCTCAGAGGTTCCAATCCAATGCACTGAAGACTACGTAAGGAGCCTCTTCAGTGTAAACATCAGCGCACCATCTCAACATGGATGGAGTGACTCCACAGACACCGAAGACTTGCTAGGCCCACGAGGAGAAGATGCTGTTCCTTCAATGGTACATGCTGCCTGGGATAGCCACAGCCGCAACAGTGATCCACACGCCAGCGCGTGCACGGATGCACCACAACAGGCTCGCAATCCAGGTACACCCACATGGGAAAACACAGCCCCCCACACCGACCAGCAGTCGTCACGCGTCCACGCCAAGGAAGAGGCAACCGCACAGACCCTCCCAGCAACTACCTCAGAACGGGACAAACACGCCGATGCCTCAGGCCTGACAGACATAGTCAAGTACATGATCCGGCGTGACCTGGTGCAAGCAGGACTCACCAGCTTCGACGACCGCCCTGAGAACTACCGGACGTGGAAGTTCACGTTCAAAGACGCAATCAACAGCTTGGACTTCTCAGCAAGTGAAGAGCTCGACCTGCTATTCAAGTTCCTGGGGAACGAATCCAGAGAGCACGCAAATAGACTGCGGGCGGCAAACGCGCACCAACCCCAAGTAGGTCTTGACATAGTGTGGGAAAGGCTAGAAGAGTCCTACGGCAGCCCCAAAGCAGTCGAGGATTCGCTCTTCAAAAGAGTCGACAGCTTCCCCAAGATCACAACTAAAGACTACTCTAAGTTACGAGAGCTCGGGGACCTGCTGCAAGATCTGGAGTTCGCAAGGAAAGACCATTCCTTAATAGGTCTCAACTTCCTAGACTCAGCTCGTGGAGTGAGACCCATCCTGGAGAAGCTACCCTTCAACCTCCAAGAAAAATGGATTTCACAAGGCTCCAAATTCAAGAGGGAGAAACAAGTCGTCTACTCCCCATTCTCAGTTTTCTTGAGCTTCGTTCGCGAAGCAGCCAGGACAAGGAACGACCCCAGTTTCATCTTAGGTGCGCAAACCACATACAGTGCAAGCAGTCTGAGGAACGAGAGACCAGCGACGAGATATGGTAACACCCAAACACCCATCTCGGCCCGCAGGACGGACGTGCCTCCCACGACCCAAACTACTCCCGATCAGTCGGTCGCCGGAGACAAGGAACCAAGGGACCCAAACAGGGAATGTCCCATACACAAGAAGCCACACCCACTCAACAAGTGCTTTGGGTTCAGGATGAAGTCCCTAGAGGAATGCAAGAGGTTACTTGGAGAATTCAGAGTTTGCTTCAGGTGCTGCGGTTCCACGACTCACCTAGCCAGGGACTGTAAAGAAGAAACCAAATGTACGGTGTGCGAAAGTGACAAGCACGTGACATCGTTACACCCAGAGGCATTGACACCCCACCAACTCAACAACCCATCCTCCGTAGCGGAGCATGGCGGGGAGGAAGGAGAAGGAGAGCCAACATCCGTCACATCTCAGCGCACTGAGGTTTGCGGAAAAGAAGGTGACAAAATTTCCTGCTCCAAAATATGCCTTGTCGCAGTGCACCCCCAGGGACAACCTGAGAAGGCTATTCGGATGTATGCAATCCTCAACGACCAAAGCAACAGATCATTGGCGAAGACGGAGTTCTTCAACCTATTCAACTTACAGGACAATGCCTCACCCTACACCCTCAGAACCTGTGCAGGGTCAACTGAGTCAACAGGGAGAAGAGCAAGCGGTTACGTCATACGTTCGGTGGATAACAGAGTGAAGATAGCTCTCCCCACACTCATCGAGTGCAGCCACGTGGCCACAAACAGGGACGAGATTCCCACACCGGACATGGCACGCCATTACCCGCACATCAGAGGAATAGCCAACTACATCCTGCCGGTAGAACAAGGCGCCAAGATCTTGCTGCTGCTCGGTAGGGACATCATGAGGGTACATAAAGTCCGTAAACAGCTTAACGGACCCCACAACGCACCATACGCCCAAAGACTTGACCTAGGATGGGTGATAGTGGGCAACGCGCGCACTGACAAAGAACACGGACAAGACTATGTTGACGCCCACAGAATGGTGGTAACAGAATGTGGACACACATCTCTCTCTGAACCATGTCTTGGCATCTCCAAGTGACCGAAGGGCCAAGTGAAGAGAAAAGACAAGGTCATACCCCTGAGATCAACAAAAACATCCTCACATCAGGGGGATGTGACAATGGCCTGGGATGCTCAGCAGTCCAGACAGCTAAGGATGATGAGTTGACTCCACCGAAGGAAGAAAGTAACCTCCCAAAGGTGACCGACAAAGGGATCGTCCAAAAGGCAATGAACGATCAAACAGTCCTCTCGCGAGCAGTGGCACGACTAAGATGTACAGTTGTTCCTCTCCACAGAGTATCAAGCGACAAAGCAACCAACTGCCACGGCTGGCATAGCCGCAAAAGATTGCGCCCCACAGGTGAAGCCACAGTGTCAAAAGGACTGTCCTCTCACACATCTAAAAAGAGACAGCCACAGAGACATTTCATAAAGGGTTTCACTAGGGCAAAAGAGACTGTTCTTCGTTACGTCCGGGGAGACAATAACCTCCCGATGGCAGTCAACAAAGAGACACAAAAGCGTTTCACCAAACTACGCGGAGATGTTCTCGTGCAAGAGAAATGCACCGATGGCCCACGGTGCACAGCGTTCCAGATGACAAGGGACGACGACAAACAAACACCATTGAGGGAAGATAGAGGATTCCCGAGGTTAACAGTTAAGGAGCTTGTTAAAGACGGACCGGGCAGCTGGGTGAACCCGCTACCATTCCGTTCACCAAAAAGACGCCTCCTGAACAATAGAGAACCTGCCATCTCTAGGCTCACTTCACTCCGCCGCAACCCACAAAGGGAGCCGGAGACCAAAAGCAACTTTGTGGCCTTCATCCAGAAGAGACTCCTTACCGGACACGCAAAGCCAGCACCTCTAATGAAGGAAGGTGAAGAATGCCGGTTCCTCCAATCATCTGGGGCCTACCACCCTCAGGAACCCGATCAGATCCGGGTAGTGTTCAGCCCCAGCGCTCAGCTCCAGGGAGTCTCCCTGAATTACGCCCTCTTTACTGGGCTAGACTCGACAACCAGTCTTCCAGGAGTGTTGTTCCGCTTCCACAAGGAGCCAAAAGCCATCTCCTTCTGCCAAACGCCAGGTGATAGAGCGACAAGCTACCACGACTGGCATACCCAAAAGGGGATGCACTCTGTGGGTAAAACTACAGCGACAAAAATACTGGTCTCTCACAAGGCTAAAAGGAAACAGTGCAGAGACTTTTACACAAAGACATTGTGGTGCAACCAGCAAACCTGGAGCTGTGCATCCACCCTGCATCCTTTGCCAAAAAACCTTGGCCAAGGGACCTTGATACCAGTGATACCGGCCGGTGTCACATCGCTATGTGGACATGGACTCTTGTATTATTTGAGAATGTGATGATATCTTTGTTACGCATTGCACATATGTTCCACATAGTCCGTTATATAGTGGTATCTACAGATACCAGACGGGGAGTGTCCTGGAACTAGATTCCATATTCCTCTGTCTCTCCTTTAGTTTATGGGATGCATTTCTCCCTTCTTTAGTTGCTTGTCAGTTTCCCCTGTCCCAGCAGCTACGCTACATGTAAAATGCAACATTATTGCTACATGTTGTAGTTCGCTCAGACATTCTGTGAGTTGCCATAGCAGCCCCAGCCTTTCTCTCCAGAATGGGCTAGTCTGCCCCCCCTTCTGTTTGTTTTAAGATAGTCTGTCCCAAGGCTATTCCCTTACCCACACTGATCCTCACTTCCTTTCTACCCTAGATCACAGTGAGTACAGTCCTGTCTGCATCCACGCCTGGTAAGGCCTTTCTCTCTTACCATAGTCTAACCTCATAGAAGCATCCCACATAGAGAAGCACTCTCTGCCTACACTACACCTACAAGTTCCTATGTTTTCTACTCCTGCAATAAAGTTAAGAAAGACATTAAGGACTTGTCATGCTTTGGAAGAGGGAAGACATGAGTTAAAGCTAACTGAAGCTATTCATACCTCAACACGTGACCCTAGCTTCAGGATAAATTATGTTTATTGTGGGGCAGTGTATTGTTTTTATTGTGGGTACTGGGAGTGGGGGAGGGGGTATTGGCCCCAAGGGTATGTGGGTAGGCCTCCCGGCTGGGTAGTGGGTGAGGGTGGTTAGGCCTCACGGGGTGGGGGGTTAGTGGGGGAGGGTATGTAGGCCTCCCGAGTGGTGGGTGAGGGTGGGTTAACCCCTTAATGCCTGTAGCAGTTAATAACCGCTATGGTAATTAAGGGGTTAGGGGACATTACATTGGATGTTTTTATTCTTGTGTATGTCTTTCAGCATCGTAGGGGGCTTGGGCAGGATGAAGATGAGGATGAAGATGGCCTTCATCATGGGTGCCTGTAAAAGGTAAGTTTAATATGTTTTTACTGTATTTATTGTAATTTATATGTATTTAAAATGGGCAAATGCATTATTATCCATATGTGGAAAATAGTAATTTTGCCCATCACTCTGTATTATTAGGGGGTGTATTTAGTTATAAATATTTTTTATTATTTTTGGAGGCGCAACATTGGTACCGCAGGCCCGGGGGTACCCTGGGACTCCCGCGGGGTAGCCGGGGACACCCGCCGGCCTGTTGTATGGGTTTTGCGCATGCAAAAAGGTAAAGCAATAATTTTTTCTATGTCCAGCTTTTTTTGAGTCTACTCTAACCTGACGTGTTCTGATCAATGCAACTTTCGCGTACGCTAAGGTTGCGTTGCTTAGTGCATCCCGCTTAAGGGCAGAATTTAACGCAAACTGGGTTACGAATAAGCAAAGTTTGACTTAGAAAAAATTCAGGAAAAAAGTCAGTTTTAGAGCGCAAAGTGCCTGTTTGGGTTGCTTAGTGCATCGGGTTGAGCGCAAAATCACGTTCTAAGAGCACTTTGCGCTCTAAAAGTGACTTATCGGAGCTTAGTGCTTGACCCCCATAGTGTAGTAAATAATGTTATATTGATATATATCAGCAGGTGAGTATTACACGTACATCAATCAAATAAAGTATTAGCATAACATGTTACCACATCTGTTACTGCATCCCGTTACGCTGGCTCCGGCTAGGCAAGGAAATCTGTCCCCTTCTCCCTCAAGTGTCCTCTCGCTTTGGTCAGTGAACGTCTCACTGTGGGGGGAGGAGTACTGCTTCCGTAGATGCCGGCCGACACAGGCTCTTCACTAGGTCCGGGTATCGGAACTCCGGGAGCACACTGATGACGTCACTAAAGCTCCGTCACAGGTTATGCAGATTTCGCCGATCTGTAATGTCCACATATAAACACTAGTTTTGATGTAATGATGCAAGGAAAGGTACTCGATCCTTTAGGTGCATGGGCTGGAACGTGCCCTCTTCCTACGCGTTTCGTATAGCAATACTTTGTCAGGGAATGAATGATTCGGCCGGCATCTACGGAAACAGTACTCCTCCCCCCACAGTGAGACATGCACTGACCAAAGCGAGAGGACACTTGAGGGAGAAGGGGACAGATTTCCTTGCCTCAAGAATAGAAAGGCCAGATTAGACTTTGCCAAACAATATCTAAAAAAGCCAACCCAGTTCTGGAACGGCATTCTTTGGACAGATGAAACTAAGATCAACCTGTACCAGAATGATGGGAAGAAAAAAGTATGGAGAAAGCTTGGAACGGCTCATGATCCGAAGCATACCACATCATCTGTAAAACACGGTCAAGGCAGTGTAATGGCATGGGCATGCATGGCTTACAATGGCATTGGGTCACTAGTGTTTATTGATGATGTGACATTAGACAGAAGCAGCCGGATGAATTCTGAAGTGTATAGGGATATATTGTCTGCTCAGATTCAGCGAAGTTGATTGGACGGCGCTTCACTTTACAGATGGACAATGACCTAAAAATACTGCAAAAGCAACCCAGGGTTTTTTTAAGGCAAAGAAGTGGAATATTCTGCAATGGCCGAGTCAATCACCTGATCTCAACCCGATCGAACATGCATTTCACTTGCTGAAGACAAAACTTAAGGCAGAAAGACCCATGAACAAACAACAACTGAAGACAGCTGCAGTAAAGGCCTGGCAAAGCATCACAAAGGAGGAAACCCAGCATTTGGTGATGTCCATGCGTTCCAGACTTCAAACAGTCATTGCCTGCAAAGGATTCTCGACAAAGTATTAAAAATGAACATTTTATTTATGATTGTGTTAATTTGTCCAATTACATTTGAGCCCCTGAAATAAGGGGACTGTGTATAAAAATGGTTGCAATTCCTAAACGTTTCATACGATATTTTTGTTCAACCCCTTGAATTAAAGCTGAAAATCTACACTTCTATTGCACCTCGGTTGTTTCATTTCAAATCCATTGTGGTGGCGTACAGAGCCAAAATGATGAAAATTGTGTCAGTGTCCAATTATTTCCGGACCTAACTGTATATAATCATCACATTAGCCATGTGTATATAAAATCACACCAGTATAATGATACAAATACTGTATACCTATATAGAGAGGATTCAGAAAGATGAGCTCTAATATTTATAGTATAGCCATGGCTGATTTTCTGGCTACCATTCTGCCCTCACTGGCATACAAGTCATGGTAAGAGCAGGCGGTGCCAGTACCAATTATGGGTTTCCCCACGCAGGCAGTCCCTTGAGTGACAGGGGAGGAGGTGTGACTAGGTCTGTGTTCTGCCTAATCCTAGGTTCAGACCTAGTACCTTCCCCCTACTGTACTTAAGGGAAGTGCAACCCCAAATTGAGTAGTGTCTCTCTACCGTGAGAGAGACAAGGTATCACACAGGCCTGCTGAGCACTAGTAGGGCCTGGTCCTCTTCCCTAAGGGGGAGAGTGAGTGGTAACCTTTTCCCCTGGTCCTGCTAGCGGGCTGGGGAAGTGCAAGAACTGCTGCGGGGGCCCTTGACCCGTAGTGAAGTTCAAGGGATCAGCCTGAGTTTGGAGACCAGAACAGAGACTGTGTTGGGCAGAGAACTTCCATGTGCTGTGAGTGTACAGGAATAAATCCGTTCCAGTTGAATATACCTCCTGCCTGGTGTGTGTGATCTTACTGGGGGGATAGGTAACCGTTTCTACCATAGAAGATTGCCTCCATACATCTGGAGTTTACGGCTGATGGAGGCGCTGTGTACCAGGGAGTAAATGTAGGGTATATACCCCAGAAGCATATCCTGCAGTCCCCATAACCATCGGCGGACAACTCAGCCTCTTGTGAACCAACAGGTAGCATGCACCATATACTTGGTAACTGGGGGATCTCCCAGAGGGTGGGTGAAACACTGTTACGATAGTAATGTATATATATCTTTATTTTTATATCGCCATTAATGTACATAGCACTTCACAGCAGTAATACACGTGACACAATAATATAAACTGTCGAATAAACAGACAAATGCTCCCGGATCTAGTGAAAACGTGTTATTATCATGCTAGTGTAACCCTTTTATCCAGTTCAGGAGCAGGGGGACAGATTACCTTGATCTCTGATGTTTTCAGATGGTGCTGTGCCTCCAGCCAGTGGGGATCCTCTGGGGTCTTCAGGGGATTGACCCCCCACTGACACTCCTTCATACCCAGAGACATGAAACCATGCAGCAATGTATTTTCAGTCTTTATTGGTGGCAGCTCTAACACAGAGAATCAGTGGTAGCATGTCTCTCATTCCTCCTATGCCTACACAGCATGATATTCTCCCCCCCCCCCACACCTTCCCCTCAGCATGGGGGAAGGGAGAGACAGGTTTCGTCATATGTTGTTTCCTCTCTGACTCTTTCTCAACTCTCTCTAACTGACTAACTCACTAACTGATAATTTAGGAGGCATGTCCCAATTTGAACATCTTAGGGGAGTGTCTCTAACTCTGACTAATTACAAGCCAGAGCCGGATTCAGATTGGTCCACACACACCAGGGGGCGTTCCAACCAATATCCACCCTTTAGATTGACAACCTCAGAGTTGCAAGGCCTGCCCTCGAATATTGCTACAACATTCAAGGCTGATATTCACATACAGGCCTAAAACTGGATTTAACCTTTCCACTGCCCGCACTAACAGGACTGACAGAGGAAAAGCCCAGAAACAGAAGTAACTGCTGGGAGGCTATGTTACAAGCTCCCCCTGGTAGAATCCAATGTCCTCACTTGGACTACAGCAGGTATAACCTTACCTTGCTGTGCAACACCTGTAAATTTGACATAAGCTGAAATGCAACCACTTGTACACTTCAGCATAACAGGAATGGAATAAACACTGCATAGACACAAATACATGTCATATCATGGCAACACAGTGAATGAGTAGAACAGAACCATTTTCTACCATAGTAGTAAACGAGATACATTAGTAATAATGAGATGGGTCAGGCTTCCTGACCATTCTGCCATTGCCATCAGGTACTTTTACTGAGTAGCACCTACGTTTTCCGAACTCTGAAATATACTCCACCCTGTCTAGGTGAATATCTCAGCCCAAAATCCATAATTTTAATAACTGTGGAGCTCTATCCAGATCCACATAAGCAGGGTCTTTAGCATAGGTCGCTAGATGGGCAAGAATGGCTTCTTTCACCCACTCTATATGATGAGCTTCAGCACTGCGCATTCATTTCTCAGGGAGATAGGGGTACTCATAACCCATCTTCCTGAACCTGTGCACTAATACTCTGGCTGCGCGGCTAAACTTCACTAGGCTTCTATCAGTAGCGGTGCCTGGTAGCACCCAGAAAATAGAACCTTCCCACATAGGGGTTCCTTCTGCCTCCTCCCTTACATGAGACAATACATTCACAGATTTTACAGAGCCCGTCCCCTCATCATCATCATATTCCCCCCACTGAATAGAACCCTCCAAATGTGTCACAGGCATATTAGACAGTAAAACATAGTGTTCATTTGGAGCCACGGGACTCACTGGTTATAAAGTCCTGGGGGTCAGGGGTTGCATTCTGGGACTGGTGACCGACGGGGAAAGCGGGACAGAAGGGGCAGATGACACAGGGACTGTGGCCGCCAGTAACAATGGGGCCTCACCAAAGTCTCGAGGGGGCACCTTCAGGGAACTCTCCCCGGGAGGAGCAATGGCACAGTCCTGGGTCAAGTTCAATTTGCCCCTCACTTTGGCCTTAATATAGCGGGCTACAGCCAGCTCTTGGGCCTGGCGAGCGTCTCGGGCTTCCTTTCTGTCCCTACGGCGTAGGAGGAAAGGATCGTTTAGCACTCACCGAAGCGGCCTGGATATCACTGGAGCTCACCCGGCCAGGCGGCTCGGCGGCCTTCTCATCTCTCGGTGGTGTAGCAGCAAGTGTAGAATCGATGCAGTCATCAGGGGTAGTGCCGGCCGGCACTTCTCCCGACAGTGGACTCTGCAACAGCATCTCATCGCAGTGGTGTTCAGCAGCTCGCATGTAGGAGAGCGCACGAGCGCGGGCCTCGCACATCTCCTGCTGACGTCGCAGGTATAGCTCCACAGCTTTCTGAGCTTGATCCCAGCGGGGATCTGAAGGACAAACAAGCATCTCACCGCCAGCGGTAGCAGCAAGGCTGGTCACAGCAACATCGGGTTCGTGGGAGGTATCGGCCGATACCTCTGGGGTGTCCGGAACAGTAGACTCAACGGAGGGTACCTCCCTGTCGGAGCGGATTACTGGAGCGGCAGTAGAACGCACCTCACAGTATGGGCGTGAGACAGTACAGCAGGTCTCAGACGGCAGACCACTGAGCGCCGCTGGCATGGGTGCAGAGGGGGACGGCTCCGGAGATGGAGGAGGATCAGGCACTCTTTGGAAGGCATTCACCCAGGCAGTAGGACCCAACAGAGAACCTTCTTTTCAGCCACCATGTCTGACAGTGGGCAGATCCAGGCTGGACCTGGATGACGGGTAAGTGGACACCACTTGCAGGTCAGGATAGAATAGTTCATAAACCATGGCGATGTAATGGTGCGCAGCGTCATCGGCTGATACTTGGGTCAGTTGGGACAGCTTACGCACCAGTTGATATAAGGTGCGCAGCTCCCCGGAGTTTGTTCTCCGGGGAGTCCCAGATGACAAGGACTCCTCCGGTCAGCTCATAGACCTGTCCACGGCTCTCCATCAGGATGGCAGGTAATTCACAGTAGAGGCACAACTGCTGTCTCTGGAGTACACGTGCGTCTGGCTCCTCACATCCTGTGTGCTCCTGCAGGGCACACCCAGCTCCTCCCCCTGGTAAATAGTATAGTCCAATCCAGAGCAAGGAGGAGGGGTTTCAGTAGTTCCCGCTGTTTTCTGCAAACTGTAGAGCAGCAAAAGCTTGCAAGTTGAGGCAGCTTTTGCAAAAGAGCACATGGATTCTCAGGTAAGGCGGGAACCGCCATTTTGAGGTAGAATAAGAGTCCAGGCGGACCCCAGTGATCTGGAGCCACCATTTTAAAGCACAAAGTCCAGCACCACGCGGTCTCCTTAAGAGAAAAACCACCATCTTGTGAGGACTTGTGAGACAGGCGTGACCCACTTTTCTTCAGTAAGGGGCCACGCAAAGTAAAGCACAATTCTTTTTTGCAGAGTACCACGCGCCCTGGTGTAGCTCCAGGGAATGCCTCCCGAACCATTACCGCAATAGTCCTGTTTTTGCTGGGTGCACAGGGGTCTCCGATTTCACATCAGAATCCCTGTCCCCTTGCTGTAACTTCGTTGGGGAGTACAGAAGGGTATCCACACTCCCTGGTCCATACCCCCAGGGGGTTGCCCCAACTGCAGTGCCAGGATGGTCCTGCAGGCTCCCTGGTGTACCTTCAGGGACCCGTTATTCCCCATCCTTTTCCAGGTTAACTGATAGGCAGGGTATCCATGCTCCCTGGCACATAGCCACCAAGGAGTCACCCCAAATCCTATTACGCTTGTAGTGGCGTATGTGGGTATCCATGCTCCCTGGCCATAGCCCCCTCAGGGAGTTGCCCCACAGGCTAGCGACTGTATGTGGGTAGCACACTCCCTGGCACATAGCCACCAGGGGGTCGCCACACATAGAAAAGGTCCTTTCTAGGGTAACCCCCTTCCTGGGGAAGCTTCAGGGAGAGTTTCCCTCTCTGGAGAGTCTGCCAGCTGCTGCCAAGTCCCAACACACTGCTGCATGGTTCAATGTCTCTGGAAACCTGTCCCGTTGATAAAACTTGTCCTGTCCTGGGGAGCAGTCCATCTCAGCAGTGCCTCCAAATGTGACCCTTTTATCCTACCCCCCTTCCCTAGATGAGATAGGGGAGTATGCTCCTTGCTGGTTACCTCAAGCGGTCTGGGTGCTGCAACCTGCTGGCAACAAGAGGGCTGAGGGCTCTGCGGTGGTGTGGGGAGAACCAGTACAGGAACAGGGGGACAGATTACCTTGGTCTCTGATGTCTTCAGATGGTGCAGTGCCTCCAGCCAGTGAGGATCCTCTGGGGTCTTCAGGGGATGGCCCCCCACTGACACTCCTTCATACCCAGAGACATGAATCCACGCAGCAATGTCTTTTCAGTATTTATTGGTGGCAGCTCTAACACCGAGAATCAGTGGTAGCATATCTCTCATTCCTCCTATGCCTGCACAGCATGATATTCTCTCACCCCCCCCACCCCCACACCCACTTCCCCGCCTTCCCTGCCTTCCCCTCAGCATGGGGGAAGGGAGAAAAATGTTTCGTCATATGTTGTCTCCTCTCTGACTCTTTCTCAACTCTCTCTAACTAACTAACTCACTAACTGATCATTTAGGAGGCATATCCCAATTTGGACATCTTAGGGGAGTGTCTCTAACTCTGACTCATTACAAGCCAGAGCCGGATACAGATTGACCCACACACAGCAGGGGGCGTTCCAACCAATATCCACCCCTTAGATTGACAACCTCAGAGTTGCAAGGCCCGCCCTCGAATATTGCTGCAACATTCAAGGCTGAAATACACATACAGGCCTAAAACTGGATTTAACCTTTCCACTGCCTGCACTAACAGGACTGACAGAGGAAAAGCCCAGAAACAAAAGTAACTGCCGGGAGGCTATGTTACACTAGTATATAGTATCAAAGAAATATTGCATTTGCATCTACAAATTCATTGACACCATCTGGATACAAGGTGCCCATATTCAACCAAAAAGATTCTTGCCTACTGTATAGAGTGTCGAAAACCTTTCACCCCCCAATAGATCAGAAGAAACATACTCTAGCCCCGCTATTTTATATTTATAGATTCCTTGTGATATTTGAGTGTTTGGAAACTCCATGTGTTAGAAAGCCATTTGTGATGTTTCTGTGATCCATAAATCTTATTTCTCTTGTGGTCCTTCCTACGTACAACTAGCAGCGCTATTCAAGAACATGTTATTATTATTATAAATAAAATAAGGCTAAGACTAAGGAAGTATACAACTTGTGTTTAGTTATTTATTTATTTATAAAATATTTTATCAGGAAGTAATACATTGAGAGTTAAACCCTTTGAAATTCAGTACTGGTTACATCCACTGCGTGGCATTGTAACATTACATATTCCTCTCCCAGCAATACATTAGTGTCCAAAATATATATCTGTAAGATCGGAACCCCAATAACTGGGCAATACAAATCAAAATCAGACATGAATTTATACAGTACACAGTATAATTTAGCATTCATTTTAAAAGTCATTAGGACTTTAGCAGGGGCTTATCCCTGTTTAAATAAAGCAGCATCAGAGCTCTGAGAATCCAGCAGAGGGATAGTTGATTGCAGCCACTCACTTAACTAGTCTCCACCTAGACTAATGAGAGATCTGTAAAAAGCCTCATGTGAGACACAGGAGAGGAATTCCTTAGCTCACAATTGGGCTGGCACAGGAAAGCAGAGAAGCCTGCACACAGACACTGTCTTGAGCACAAAGGTGTGCTGAGATCAAGACACCCAGAGACCTACAATACAGCATATTTCCTGGACACAGAGGACCCAGGAACCTGCCAGAGACTGACACGGAGGGCCACCTGCTTAAGGTACTTCCTGGGACTTTGGGGTGATAGGCTGGTAATGGGAGCATCCCTCCAGTCCTGCAGATAGGGTCTGGGGAAGTAAGTTAGCCCTTACAAAGTTTTAGGGGTTTGTTGTTGTGTTGTTTTTGTATGTTTTGCCTGGCTAAAGGAACAGGCTCAATAAAGCCAAGAAATAATTTCACCCAAATCGGTCTCCATTATATGTACCTGTGCACACATCTCTTACATGGACGCACATAATTTATTATAAGATGAATGCCACATTTATTTATAAAATGTTTTATCAGGAAGTACTACATTGAGAGTTACCTCTCGTTTTCAAGTATGTCCTGGGTCACAGAGTTAAGATG
This sequence comes from Ascaphus truei, assembly GCF_040206685.1. NCBI lineage: Eukaryota > Metazoa > Chordata > Amphibia > Anura > Ascaphidae > Ascaphus > Ascaphus truei. The sequence continues at coordinate 332,830,902 of NC_134485.1, read as the reverse complement.
ACAAATAATACGTGGTTACAAATACAGTTACTGTACATAAGTGATCAGGGTATACATTATATACAAGACATTGCATGGGTAGCAGCTGTGCAAACTTCCCCTTTGCACACACTGCATCTCCCAGAATTTAATTTCAATACAGCACAGTCAGGTACATCATGACTCATAGCAGTGCATGACCTTTCCATCCGTGCTCTAGTGTGTTTAGGAAGAAATGCAAGAAACTTTCATTTTGGCACTTACAACTGTGTCAATGAATGCAAAAAGACCAGAACGTGCAGAACCCACATCGAGTATTTAGAAAAAAATTGTATTGGTATAAAATGGTGAGATATGTACATACATATAGATAATGAAATAAGAGCATAGAGGTATATTAACCAATCGCCAGACAGCACAACGGTGCACACTCATCTACTGCCCGATATCCAGGAAAGCGCTGGTGCACGTCCTCTCCGGGTCAGTGCAGCGTGCCATTTTATACCAATACAATTTTTTCTAAATACTACCCTTTGAGGGTTTTGCTCTTTCTTTTCTTTTTGCATTTCTAGATGGTGATGTCCTGACATCCCCCTCCCTTTGATAAAGCAGCAGACCCTCTTTCCCACAGGAAAGTTTACATAATATTATTTGTTTGGTTGGTGTATATACCTTCACTTACACACTCATATTGCACTGTGGTCTATGTACTGCCTGTATTTGTGGCTATTTACAATAAATATTACAATAAATATTACTTATCACTTTTTAGGTACTATTGGACCATTTATTTACACATATTAACATTACACATATTTTGTGCGCTTGAACATTTTCTTGTATATACACTGTGTCAATGAATGCATGAGTCCTGAATGTCCAGCACAGGGGTGGTGACAGACGGGGCATCTATTACTAGGGCCGGTGAATGGGGCTTAAACACATCGATTAACTAGGGTATGTTAAGGGGCTTCCCTTTCCCTTCAACTGTAGGCCTTGCCTTGGATGTGAGCAGGAGATTTTCACAGAAGAAAAAAAAGCAGAGCACAGCAAAGAACTTGGGGGCTAGACACCAGCAAATAAAGGGTTAAAAGTGCTTTATTCCATGGTAGACATCATGGTTAGGTGGCCGTAGTATCTCTAACGCGTTTCGGGCAATGGCCCGTTGTCAAAGAGTATTTGGATGTGGTCACTCGTTGACCCCTTCCCCATCTGGCAGGGGGTGGCATCAGTGTAGGGACACGCTTCCCTTCCTTGGCACAGTCAGCCTTCACCAGGCTGGTGACTTCTGTCAGGTGCAGGCCCACACTCACCACTTCTGGGCCCAGCGGTGGTGCGACCGGCTCCTCTGACACCATTTTGGTGACGTCATGTCAAGCTGCGCGCCAGTCTCGCGAGACCACCGGAGCAGCACACGCCCGGCGCCATGGATGATGTCACTTCCAGTGAGACCAGAAGCTTGGCACTGAGCTGCGCACCGGACGAGGCTGCACCCGGCGCCTCAGACCCATAGGCCGCAACTGGAGCAGCTAAAAGGTAAGAGCTGGACTGCTCACCCACATCAAGGTAGGAGACATCTACCGGTTCCTCCGCAGGCAGCATACAGACAGCTCCGACGTCATCTGGGATCGCTGATCTCGATGGACGCTCTGGAACCTCCACAGCCTTGTAGAAGGACGCCTCTGAACCAGAACTCATCAGGGATGGACAGGTACATGAAGATGTTTTCTCCGCAGGGTCCACCTGGTAGAGGTCTCCATCTAGGGGGGACACCTCCATCAGGACACGATGACGGGGTTAGTGAATCGCCCGGGCAATCAGGCTTATGGAGCTACCATGCTCCGCGATCACCAGGGGACTCACACCCGACATCCCTGGGGCATTCAACTCACCCTGGTCGGTATAGAGAGGTACCGATCCCAAGCCTGGGACCGTCGGGACCGTCGTGGTAGGCCAGACTGACCGTGGCAGGGCCCACGGGCCCACCGCAGTGTCCACAACCACAGCTGAGGTAGAATCAAGTGGCACGGAACTACCAGAGCTTCTGGACACACTTATAAGGTGCACAGGATCCCTGCCACATACAACAGAGCCTGTCCCCTTTTAGCAATCTGAAATTGGGGTACAAGCTCCAGGACAATATTCCCTTCTGGAAGCACCCAATACAGAATATAGCATTAGTAAAGTGGGGGTCGTGTTACCACGAACACAGTCCGGTACGACTCCCCACTGTATGGAGTACGCACAGCACAGTGGTGCTGGTTGGATGTACCCCAAAAATCCTGTCTACCCCCTAAGGAAGTCAGGATGCTACCGGGTGCCCCATTCCTCAACAACATTTGCAGTAGGTGGTCCCCTTAATGGCAGCGTGCACCAATCAGGGTATATGCTCCCAGAAGTCACACAGACTAGTGGTGGGAGCCCCCTCAGCTAACCCGACTTGAAACTTGGGGTCACGGCAGGCCTGTGGACTTCCCCACAGCACAATGTACATGCAGCCCAAGTGCTATTTTCAATATATCCTGTTTTACCCCCTTTGAGGGTCAGGATGCTGCCGGGGCCCTGATCTCAGCTACTAATGAAACAGTTAATGGTGTCAGTGCCTCCAGCGGTGATGGGATCCTTGGTATATGGATGTCAGTCCCCACCAGTGCACTCCTTATCCCTCCTGCCAAGGAACTGACACCCAGGCAGAGGTATAATGAACAGGTAGCTTTATTGGACATGCTGCACAGCTCTTCATACAGCATAGGTGATACTGTCCAACATCCCAGGACTTCAGATGGTGCTGCCCCGATAGTATGGGGCCTTGAGTCTTGATGACCCTCAGGCCCTTAGGCCTGAGGTAGGCCAGCTCATCCATGCAATGGGAGAGTCTGACAGCCCATGCTCCTACCTTGGAAGGCAGAGCAAGACTAAAACTTTGGGCCACTCCTCTGATTAGGATTATTCCAGAAGAGGCGGGCTCATGATTTGTACCTATCCTGTTAGGCTTACACAGGTCATGATTCACCACCTCACTTCGGGCCATCACAGAGGAGGCTACAAGGGGTGTAATACCCACGGAATTAACCTGTTACTGCCCTGAACCTACTAAGGGCTTACGTAACAGTGGGAGAGACAGGTAGAATAGACTTACCATGTTACACTTGATCAAAATATTAAACTAGAAAAGCAATGAAGAAACCTGGAAATTAAATCTAAATTACTAATTGTTTTGGTGGCTTTCTTTCTTGGTATTTTACTGATGTATTCAAGGGCTATACAACTATAGATCAGTAACAATCTAATGTACAGTTGCTATTTATTGTGTTGCATACAGTATGTCAACTGTGAATGCATTGATGTAAGTATGTGTTGTATTACTGCAAATAAAAATACCACTTGCGAACACATTCACGTCTCAGACAGTTTGTATTACTAAAATTCACACATTGGATACTGCCCCCAATTCCCCATACAGTAAGTTACTATGCATTTTCGAGAGGGATTTTCAGTAGAGTACTGAGTATTTATGGAGGATCCTTTCTTGTGAAGGTAATGAATACCACTCTCCTGAGTTGAACAAAGATGATTTCAGCCTCGGGGACCCCCTGCTTCCCGAGATACAGACCCCGGTATGGGGTGCCGGTATCCCTCTGCTTTTAGATCACATGTGACCCACAGGATTATTTTAACATGGCAGGGTTTACCGGCACCCCATAACGGGGTCTGTAACTGGGAAGTAGGGGGTCACCAAGGCTGAAATTAACTTTGTTCAGATCAGGAGACCCCCTGCTCACGCACACTATGAATAAAAAAAAATGTAAGCAGCTTTATTACCTTAGCAGCTATCCACTAAGGTAATGATTTTTTCTTTGTGGGTGGGGTGTTTGGTACTAGTGTGCGGGAGCAGGGGGTCTTCTGAGCTGAACAAAGTTGAGTTCAGCCTTGGGGACCCCCTACTTCCTGAGTTACAGGCCCTGTTATGGGGTGCCGGTATCTCCTGCAATTTTAAAATCCCACGGTCACGTGACCCACATGATTTTAACATGGCGGGATACCGGCACCCCATAACGGGGCCGGTAACTCAGGACGTAGGTGGTCCCCGTACCTGAAACTAATGTAGATCAGCTCCGGAGACTCCCTGCTACAATACTGTAGTACTAAAATTAAATAAAACCCCTGCGATCGCCTTTTAGAGGTGCTTAGGTAGAGTGACTGACTGATTCAGCCTATCTCTTACTGAACTTGTCTTACAGACAGGTACTAGCCAGTAGGATTCACACAGCAGGGACCCCTGCTGTGTTAATCCGATGGGCCATTTAGTCTGCAGCAGACCATCTCGGACCACCACGCACTATAGTGCATGTTTCAACCCGAGAAATGGTCGGATAACGGCCGCTGCATCTGTAATGTTTCTCACTCACTATGATACAGTTCTGTAATATTCTAGGATAGAATTAGTCCGTTGTTCTGTTTCTTATTGTTCCTAAAATAAAATACTTTTCTGGAGGACATCACCATGTCCAAACCTTCTATGACCTGTTATAACAAATGTTTGCTAAGTATACAATGACCACTGACATTAAAACCAAGTTAACGGGCCACATTACACATTTCATAGTTATCATCTTGCTGCTAACCACAGACCTTTGAAGCTGGACTTGTTGATGTTGGCAACATAATTCCTAATATTTCTGGGAAAAAACACTGCCAGGTGAATTATGTTCCAGGTTTTATTGGCAGTCGGAAATGACACACAAATGCAATTCCAAATAATTGGGATTTTGTATATCTGACAGATAAAGCTTTTGTAACACAAAAGCTGAAGAATTCTACCTATTCATCCCTCACTCGCAGGATAAGACACCAATGGGACCAAGGAGCTATCCAGTCCAACCATTTGAGAAAATTCTGAGTTGCACATTCCATTGACATTAAACTGTGGGCAAGTCAACTATCAACTGCATTTTCCTCTGGGACCTAAAGTAAATGTTCCCTGGTAAGCATTTCCCTGAATAGATGTGTATGCATATCACAAAAAGCCTGACAGTGCTCTATAAAGTAGTAAAGTCAATTGGACTTTCAAACTGTGAGGTCAATGTGGCCCAACATCTGCATTCGGCTGCGGGGCCTCTGTTGCCTGCCGGGCTCCAGTTCTCCCTAGCTTCAGCTGGCCTCCCTCCCCTGTTGGTCTTCAGTGAAGCTGCACTCCGCGTGCACGCTGGAAGTCAGGCCCAACCTCTGTATCGGCCTACAGGATTGGGGTGGCACCTGAGGCATCCCTCGAAGGTGGGGGGGAGGGGTTATTGATAGTGGGTATAGGAGGGTGTTATTGAGTGTGGGGTAGGGTGGTTATTGAGTGTGGGGATAGGGAGTTATTGAGTTTTTGGAAGGCGGGTCATTGAGTGTGGGTAGGGGTTATTGAGTGTGAGGAGGGCAGTTTATTGAGTGTGGAGTGGGGGAGTTATTGGGTGTGGGGAGGGGGTTATACAGTAGGGTGTGGAGATGGGGGGTTATTGAGTGTGGGTAGAGGGTGGATATTGAGTGGGGGTAGGGGGCGGTTATTGGGTGTGGGTAGGGGGGGGTTTGAGTGTGGGGAGGGGGTTATTAAGTGGGGATGCGGGTTATTGTGTGGTGAGCGGGTATTCAGTGTAAGGGGATAGCGGTGGGGGGGTGTAGGGGAGAGAGAGTTGGGGGTGTGGAGGGGAGGGAGAGGTTGGGGTGTGTAGGGGAGAGAGAGGTTGGGGTGTGAGGGGAGGTGGAGGTGTGAGGGAAGAGAGAGGTGGGGGTGTGAGGGAAGAGAGAAAGAGGTGGGGGTGTGAGGGGATAGAGAAAGAGGTGGGGGTGTGAGGGGATAGAGAAAGATGTGGGGGTGAAAGGGAAGAGAGAGGTGGGGGTGTGAGGGGAGAGAGGGGTGAGGGGAGAGAGAGGTGTGGGTGTAAGGGGTGAGATATAGAGGTGGGGTTAGGGTGAGAAGAGAGGTGGAGGTGTGAGGGAGAGAAAGAGGTGGAGATGTAAGAGAACGGAGAAGTGGTGGTGTAAGGGGACAGAGAGAGAGGTGGGGTGTAAGGGGAGGCAGGGAGGGAGAGAGAGGTGGGGTATAAGGGGAGGGAGAGAGGAAGGAAGAGAGGAATGTGGAGTGTAAGAGGAGGGAGGTGAGTTTAAGGGGAGGGAGGTTGGTTTAAGGGGAGGGAGAGAGGGGTGTTAGGGGAGGAGAGAGGTGGGGTGTGGGGAGAGAGAGAGGTGGGGTGACATGATCCCATCACATCAGAGAATGGAATCTCATTGAGCTTTGCTTGCCCACACCTCATCGAGATCAGAACAATCGACTTAGCAATGAAATGATGAGAGAAACAAGCTATGATGCAGCTCAGTTAGAAAACTACAGTACAGTATGTAAAACCCAATGCACCATTATTACTTCAAGATCAAAAAAATATATACAGTAGAATTATAAAAATAAAAAATGTAAATTACAGCTTTAAATTGTAATGTCACCAAAAAACAAACAAACAATTGTCTGAAACACCCCAGCTGCATGTTTTTGCACCTGATGGAAAAAGCAAAAATATAGTTTACCCAAAAGAATTAGAATAAAAATACATTATTTTTTTTTCCTTAAGAAACTAAAAAATATAATTATTCAAGTTTTTTTGTTTCTTAGAATAGAATAGGGCAATGTACTTTCAGCTAGTGTATATATATATATATATATATATATATATATATATATATATCAAAAAAAAGAAAGAGAAAAAGCGCCCGTCCCAGGGGATGAAATCACCGTTAGTGTGAAGAAACGCGTTGGGATGTTAGTGTGAGCTACTGACAGTCTGTAATTACTCGTTCATACATTGGCTGCTGCTGGGACATTGCAAACGCTGCTGCGCATTGGCGAATTGGTACATCAGCCCATTCTCCTCTACAGGGTCACGTTGCCATTTCCTCCCATCCGGAGTTGCTGTGGTGAGCGGTGAACATCCGGGTCACACCGGGAGAGGTTGTGTTACCTTCTGAGACCCCTGCTGGACGGTGGCTCAGACACATTGGGACTTCATTGAGGAAAAATTTGGCATGTGAGCAGAGCAGTGTCTTCCGGCAGTTGGCGAATGAGTATACTCATTACATGCTTATTATTCACATATGTTTGTGAGTTTAAATTTGTTGGACTTAGTACTGGTTATTAAATGTATATTTTCATATTACACTAGGATCGGGCGCTTTCTTTCTTATCATTTTGTAGAGTCACTGGGAGGTCGTTGGTTCCTTGCAGAGAGCAGCCGGTATCCAGATTAGTGGGCCATCATCTATTTTCCTAATATTTACAGGATTATTTCTTTTATATGGTTTTTAATTGATTTTATCATTTTTGTGGATTTTTGTTTGTTTGCAAATTTTTATATGTATAATTTTTGGACATTTTTGTCATTAGCTCACACTAATTTAGTTATACATTGATTTTATATTACTGTGTGTATTTTTATTATTTAGATATTGCCGCTGACATCTAATTGGTCACTTATATATGTATTGAATTAATTTATTTCACATACCACCTAAGTGTTGGGAGAGACAGTTACCTGAGGGGTGCAGTTTTATTGTCTGTTTAATTGTGTGTGTGTGTGTGTGTGTGTGTGTGTGTGTGTGTGTGTGTGTGTGTGTGTGTGTGTGTGTGTGTGTGTGTGTGTGTGTGTGTGTGTGTGTGTGTGTGTGTGTGTGGTGAAGCATACGTTACCAAAGATGAAGGTGGCAATGAGGCGACAGCACTCAGTAGGTATCAAACAATGACAATTGTATTAGGAATACTTGCACATAGAACCAACGTTTCGATCCTCTCAAGGGGATCTTCTTCGGGGGGGGGGGGGGGGCCTTGAGAGGACCGAAACGTTGGTTCTATGTGAAAGTATTCCTAATACAATTGTCATTGTTTGATACCTACTGAGTGCTGTCGCCTCATTGCCACCTTCATCGTTGGTAACGTATGCTTCCCTATTAATCTTTACGGTACTAGCACCAGTTCACTATTGCCCTACAGGAGTGCTGGATAGCTATATATATATATATACTAGCTGAGAGACCCGGCGTTGCCCGGGATGTAATGTTCCCGTTCCTCTCTCTCCTCCCCCCTCTCTCTGTTTGTCCCCCATTCACATCAATCCAGTCCCCCTCCTCCCTCCCTCCTTTACAGCTTCATGTAGCGTGTGTGCGTCAGTCACTGTGTGTTTGCTCGCGCGTCAGTGAGTCTGAGGCAGAAACACAAACACACACAGACTGACTGACGCACACACAGTCAGTGTGTGCCTCAGTCAGTGTGTGCGTGCGTCAGTCAGGCTTTGTGTGCGCGTCAGTCAGTGTGTGCGTGCGTGCGGCAGTCAGTCAGTGTGTGCGCGCGGGGCGTCAAAGGCAGGGGGGGGGCGTCAAAGGGAGGGGGGGGGGCGTCAAAGGGGGAGGGGGGGGGGGGGGGGCGTCAAAGGGAGGGGGGGGCGTCAAAGGGAGGGGGGGGGGCGTCAAAGGGAGGGGGGGGGGGCGTCAAAGGGAGGGGGGGGGGGCGTCAAAGGGAGGGGGGGGGGCGTCAAAGGGAGGGGGGGGGGTCAAGGGAGGGGGGCGTCAAAGAGAGGGGGGGGGGCGTCAAAGGGAGGGGGGGGGGGGCGTCAAAGGAGAGGGGGGGGGCGTCAAAGGGAGGGGGGGGGCGTCAAAGGGAGGGGGGGGGCGTCAAAGGGAGGGGGGGGGCGTCAAAGGGAGGGGGGGGCGTCAAAGGGAGGGGGGGGGCGTCAAAGGGAGGGGGGGGGCGTCAAAGGGAGGGGGGGGAGGGGGGCGTCAAAGGGAGGGGGGGGGCGTCAAAGGGAGGGGGGGGGCGTCAAAGGGAGGGGGGGGGCGTCAAAGGGAGGGGGGGGGCGTCAAAGGGAGGGGGGGGCGTCAAAGGGAGGGGGGGGGCGTCAAAGGGAGGGGGGGGGCGTCAAAGGGAGGGGGGGGCGTCAAAGGGAGGGGGGGGGGCGTCAAAGGGAGGGGGGGGCGTCAAAGGGAGGGGGGGGGGCGTCAAAGGGAGGGGGGGGGCGTCAAAGGGAGGGGGGGGGGCGTCAAAGGGAGGGGGGGGGGCGTCAAAGGGAGGGGGGGGCGTCAAAGGGAGGGGGGGGGCGTCAAAGGGAGAGGGGGGGGCGTCAAAGGGAGAGGGCGGGGTCAAAGGAGGGGGGGGGCGTCAAAGGGAGGGGGGGGCGTCAAAGGGAGGGGGGGGTGTCAAAGGGAGGGGGGGGGCGTCAAAGGGAGGGGGGGGCGTCAAAGGGAGGGGGGGGCGCGTCAAAGGGAGGGGGGGGTGCGTCAAAGGGAGGGGGGGGGCGCGTCAAAGGGAGGGGGGGGCGCGTCAAAGGGAGGGGGGGGGCGCCTCAAAGGCATGGATTCCTCCCCCTGCATTTCCTGCAGTGGACAGGAGGGGGGGGGCAGTGGACAGGAGGGGGGGGGGCAGTGGACAGGAGGGGGGGCAGTTGACAGGAGGGAGGGGGCAGTGGACAGGAGGGGGGGGGCAGTGGACAGGAGGGGGGGGGGCAGTGGACAGGAGGGGGGGGGCAGTGGACAGGAGGGGGGGGGGCAGTGGACAGGAGGGGGGGGGCAGTGGACAGGAGGGGGGGGGGCAGTGGACAGGAGGGGGGGGGCAGTGGACAGGAGGGGGGGGCAGTGGACAGAGGAGGGGGGGCAGTGGACAGGAGGGGGGGGCAGTGGACAGGAGGGGGGGGCAGTGGACAGGAGGGGGGGGCAGTGGACAGGAGGGGGGGGCAGTGGACAGGAGGGGGGGGCAGTGGACAGGAGGGGGGGGGGCAGTGGACAGGAGGGGGGGGGCAGTGGACAGGAGGGAGGGGGCAGTGGACAGGAGGGAGGGGGCAGTGGACAGGAGGGGGGGGGCAGTGGACAGGAGGGGGGGGCAGTGGACAGGAGGGGGGGCAGTGGACAGGAGGGGGGGGCAGTGGACAGGAGGGGGGGGCAGTGGACAGGAGGGGGGGCAGTGGACAGGAGGGGGGGCAGTGGACAGGAGGGGGGGGCAGTGGACAAGAGGGGGGGGCAGTGGACAGGAGGGGGGGGCAGTGGACAGGAGGGGGGGCAGTGGACAGGAGGGGGGGGCAGTGGACAGGAGGGGGGGGCAGTGGACAGGAGGGGGGGGCAGTGGACAGGAGGGGGGACAGGAGGGGGACGCAGTGGACAGGAGGGGGGACGCAGTGGACAGGAGGGGGGGGCAGTGGACAGGAGGGGGGGGGCAGTGGACAGGAGGGGGGGGGCAGTGGACAGGAGGGGGGGGGCAGTGGACAGGAGGGGGGGGGGCAGTGGACAGGAGGGAGGGGGCAGTGGACAGGAGGGGGGGGCAGTGGACAGGAGGGGGGGGCAGTGGACAGGAGGGGGGGGCAGTGGACAGGAGGGGGGGCAGTGGACAGGAGG
>NC_134485.1:332809695-332820316 GCF_040206685.1 Ascaphus truei | reverse complement strand
TGAGCATAATGTGTTCTACACCATGAAGTAAAACAGGTAAAGGAGAAGCATGTCCGTCCGGCAAACTCTCCTTGTCAGCCTGTGTTGCACTGATTCTGCAAGTTACAGTATTGATGTGCCATAGATTTATGGGCATACACATGTATTTAATTGTAACTCAAGCCATGCCACTTTATACCTTGAGAAGTTGTGGCATGTTTCATTATGACATTACACTTCTGCTTTGTTACATAACTCTTATTTAAAACAAATTACCACTGCTTAATTTATTCACAGATCTGAATTATAAGTAGCTTATAGAGCAGAGTCGTTATAATTATTAACTCAAACCCTAAGGACTACCTACTAAAGTTTCCCCAACACCAGAGCAAAACCTGTGCAAAATATATTGCACCAGATGTTTCATTCTAAGGCAGGCCTGCCCAACTCGTAAAGTGGAGAAGGGCCGAACTGCTCCAAGGAAAAAAAAATTGGGGCCGCACAGGTTAAATCATCATCATCATCATCATCATCATCATCATCATCATCATCATCATCATCATCATCATCATCATCATCATCATCTCTCCTCCAACACCTTTCATCATCATCATCCTCATATCTCCCCCAGAACTCCTCACTATCAACCTTTACGATCCTCCCCCATCTATCTCTCCCCCACACCCACACAATACCCCCTCCACATCAAACACACAATACTGCTGCGACACACTTTATTCGAGCAAATACCCAGTATGTACCTGGCAGATACCTGGAATGCGCCGCTCCTCACCTCTGACAAGCCCCGTTGCATTTGCCTTCCCAGCCTGGGTTCATGCCTGGCTGATGGGCGGCTGATCTGATAAATGATAATGATTAGGATTTAATAGGCTGCAATGCTTCGCGTGTCTACCAGATGGCATAAATTCATGAATTGTAATGCAGTATATATATATATATATATATATATACTGTGCAGTATTGCAGCCAGCGGGGAATAAAATGCTTCAATCCATGCCTGGAAAATAACTCAATGCACTCGGGGCAGAAAACAGTCACAAACCTCAATACACCCGGGTATACCCGAATTCGTGGGACTAGCCGAGCTCGAATAAAGTGTGTCGCCAGTGTACACCCCTCCACATCAAACACACAATACACCCTCCACATCCCCCCAGCCCATTCCATGTCAGCAGCCCCCCCCCACAAGTCAGCATCCCATGTCAGCATCCCCCACACAAGTCAGCATCCCCCCCATGTCTCTTCTTCCCTCAATATGACACTCTCCCCCTCCCCCTAAATTACACTCTCTCCCCCTCCTCTCAATATGACTCTCTCCCCCTCCCCTAAATATGACACTCTCCCCCTCCCCTAAATATGACAACTCTCTCTCCCTCCCCTCAATATGACACTCTCTCTCCCTCCCCCTCAATGACACTCTCTCTCTCTATGCATTGCCACATATGTTCCACATATTCAAGTTATATAGTGGTATCTACAGATACCAGATGGGGAGTGTCATGGAACAAGAACTGCATTTCTGATTCACCCCCCCTCTTTCCTTTGCAGCTTCTGCCTGTCAGTTCTTATTTTCAGCTGCATGGAGTTTGCACACACATACTGTGCCTGTGTGATATGTAACAATGTTTAAATTTCTTGCCTCTGGGCATGTAATCAGTGAGCTGCTACTGCAGCCTATGAGATCCTCTCCAGAATGGCTAGTCTGCCTTCTCCCCCTCTGCTCTGCCCACAGATGGTCTGTCCCCAGGCTATCTTGCTACCCAGCATACATTGGGATTTCCTTTTCCACCATTACCTCTGGATGAGAGAGTATCCTGCTGTAACTGCTGTACTGGTAGGATTACCCTTTTCACCTGTCCTTAACTACAAGGCACCCACAGAGAGACACTATTTAAACATCAACATCTCTACACAAGTGCCCGTCTTTTACCCTGCTTTCCCTCAATAAAGTGAAGAAAAGATACAGACCTTGTTGTGCTTTGAAAAGAGGGCTGAGTTGAAGCTATCTGGGCGAAATCATCTTACATATGACCCTGGCCTCCAGAATACCCGTCCCCGGCATCCTGCTATTGAAAAAAAAAATACTCACGGCTGCCACATCCTCCTCATGCTGCTGCTGCCCCCATGCACCGCAAAACCCGGGGGCGGGGAGGGGAGGGAGGAGGAGGGGAGGGAGGGGGATGAATCGCAGCCACTTTTTTCAACTTTTTTTTAAACTTTTTTTTTAATATTATTTATTTTAATTAACTTGCGCCCGGCCGGGAGTCATCGCGGGCCGTATGTTGTGCAGGCCTGTTCTAAGGGGTCACATATCAAAGTGTTCTGGCTGCACAAAACAGATTAATCAATCAAGGAAATCCCAGGTGGAAGGTTTTTTTTCTTCATAAATCTAGTCCCCACATTTGAAGCCTGGAGGACTTTGATAAATAATCCCTTAAAAAAGGGCCACAATACCAAGACCAATTAGGTTTTGGAAGCTCTGTGCATTTTTAATTTAATGAAGTGGGGACACTGTGGGCTTCCTACAGCAATATACAGTAGAAAGCTTAAGTGAATACCATGAACTAGTCCAGAAAATGTAGCCATTACCTGTGTATTAACCCCTTGAAAGTCATACAGTAGTGGCCATTGAAGACATGCATTATGCATGCCTCGTGGCACAAAGGTAATCAAGGGGTTAATACAAAGACCCTAACTAACCCACATTGTGGGGCCTATTCTAGTAGCCTTCATAAAATGTCTCACTTGGCATGTTACGCCGCAGGTTTTGTCAGTTTAGTTATCGCCGTATTCAGAAACACTCTGAAGCCCAGCGATAACAAAATGACCAAAACTGACGCTGAGCAGCGAAGTGATCTCGGCCTCTCTCAAAAGTTCTCTCCCATGCGATCTGCAGTGATGTGGTCCAGCTGCATAGAGAGCTGCACAGAGAGAGCCGCCTCTCCCTGCGCATATCTCGCCAGCGGTCGCAGGGTTTTAATAACATTTTTAATATGAGTGTACATGAGCAGGGGGTCTCCGGAGCAGAACCACGTTGATTTCAGGTCCACGGACCACCTGCTTCCCAATATACATTCCCCGTTATGGGGTGCCGGTATCTCCTATGCATTTAAATGTCCCGATCAAGTGAAGCGGTGGGTGGTTAGGCCTGCCGGGAAGGTTGGGAGGTTAGGCCTGCCGGGAAGGTTGGGAGGTTAGGCCTGCCGGGAAGGTTGGGAGGTTAGGCCTGCCGGGAAGGTTGGGGAAGAAGTTAACCCCCATTCACTACCATAGCAGTGGAAACCGCTATGGTAATGAGGGGATGAACCGTCCTACTACCCACCCGGTAGGCCTAAACATCCATCCTTGGGGCAACTACCCCCCTCACCCAATCCGTCTACCCCCAATAAACAAAAAAAACCACAACAACCCTACTACCCACCCCCTCTACCCTCGCAACACATTAAGTACAGTAATGGGCAAAATTACTATCATCCAGATATGGATAATAGCTAATTTGCCCATTCTAAATAAAATATTAGCCAGCCAGAATAAATAAAGTAAATAAAACTTGCACTTACCCTTTCCATGATGAAGGGCAGGGCATCCTCATCACCATACTCCAGGTCCATGTCCTCCGTTGGCATCAAGCGTACAATCAAAAATACAATCTAATGGCCACAAACCCATTAATCAACTCAGCGATTAATAACCACTATAGTAATTAAGGGGTTAACCCCTTCCCCTGCTACCCACCTGGGAGGTCTAACCACCCACCCTGGGGCCACTATACCCACCCTCACTATACCCCAAACAGAGAAAAAAGAAAGAGGAGAAGAAAAAAAGAAGACCATAAAGAAACCTTGATGTGATAGCATTTACACAAGGCCGTGTAAGTGTGTTTCCATTTTTTTATTACCCCCACCACCTTTTATTAGAGGTTTTATACATTACAATACTATCCCTCTACCTGTGCTCCTCCTTTCTTTCTGTATCCCTGTACATCACATTTTATGGTCAGATGGTACAGCTCCAATCCTATTGGACGCTGTATCATGTGACTGATTTTTTTTTCATGGCTGATATCACATGGTATTACAGCCAATGGGATTAAAGACAATCCCATTGGTTCCTGTATCATGTGATATGTTCCATTTGTTATAAAGTATGTTACATCACTTTAATGGATGATGTCACATTTTTTAACTACATTAAAAACCATTTTAACTACATACAGTATATATTTCACAAAATATACATGACAAATATTAACATAATAAAACTAAAGCCTTTAAATTCATTGATTGTGATTGTGGCTACCTAGGCCCTTAATAGGAGCCTGTATAGCCACATTGCCAATCAATGTTGACCCTCAATAAATAAATATATTACTTACCACAGCTCGGACAAAGGTCGCACTACTCATATTTTGTACACGTTACATACATTATTTTTATTTAAAATTAGAGATGGGCAATTTATTCGCTATTTCAATTAGCAGCGAGTGTATAGTTTATTTGCATGTGGAAATATTTGGAGATTAATAAAAAAACAAATTGATTTGCCTACCTTAAAAAGCCTTTAGACCAGGGGTGGTCGACTCCAGCCCTTAAGAGCTACCAACAGGTCAGGTTTTGAGGATATCCCTGCTTCAGCACAGGTGGCTCAATCACAGGCTCAGTTTTTGACTGAAGCAGGGATATCCTGAAAACCTGACCTGTTGGTGGCCCTTAAGGTCTGGAGTTGGCCACCCTGCTTTAGACGTTTGTGCACAAACATTTTTGCAATTCCACCGGTGGCCAGTATTTGCATCTCTCTCTTTTCCTCTCTACCGCCTCCATAATTCAGGGTCTGAGCGAATTGAATGTTTGCGATTAGTGGCCAGCGGCGTAATTCTATACATTCATACAAATATTTTAAGAAGAAAAAAAGGTGAATATTAACAAAAATGTGGTAAAATATACGCGGCCCAAATTTTAATACATTCACCCATCTCTATATACAATGTCATTTCCGCTTTCTTTATTTTATATTGTTCCAGTTTCCCTTAGGTGAAGACACAAAATTAAACAAATGAAAAAAACAAAATCCTTGGATTTTTACGAACATTTTTAAGCAGTGAAGTAAAATATGTCAAATTCATGGGGGATACACTTTTTGCTGACAGGATCACTGCATGGGTGTCTGTCAGCAAAATCTTATTGAATATGCTCAATGGAAAAAGACAGTCACAGAGTAAAGCCTCGGGCTAATGAGATCCAGCTGAAGTTCATTATGGTAGCAGCCATTTAAAAAAGCCACAGAAAGGCTGAAATACTGTACCAAGATTTATTCCTAATCCCACTTACTTTTTTTAAAATGGCACAAATCTTCAAATTCTTCCACTTCTTTATCCCTTAATGTTTTATGGAGCAGCAAGGAAAAAAACAGGTTTGTGGGTCCCAAAAGAAGTAGAGACTGGAAGAATTTACAATATGTACAGTATGTATATTTATATTTTTATAGTGCCAACCAGAGTTTTACAATTTTTAGAATACAGAACAATAAATATAATATAGATGGGAAAAATGCATCAAGTCATACTGTACTGTACATGCAACATTGAAAGAAATGAGTTGCCACTTGACTCCTTTCATGTGTAAATAATACTTTATATCAGGGGTGGCCAACCTAAAACAATAAGAAACAATTAAATGAATAACTGTACACACTGATAGAGCATAACTGACCGTCTCAGTGTATATAGTTTTTATTTGTTTATAGAAATGTTTTACCAGGAAATAATACATTGAGAGTTATCTCTGGGTTTCAAGTATGTACTGGGCAGAGAGTTGTGATGACAATACGTGGTTACATGAAATGATAGAGGTTATACATTATATTTAAAGATAAGAGAAAATATATGTTATAGCATACAGTATGTAACATTTACAGACAAGATTGAAATGTGAGACTGCTGAAATCTTGAAAGAACTTAGACTGGTGGTGGCTTTGAGAGTCTCAGGTAGATTGTTCCAGCTGTGAGGTGCATGGTAACAGAAGGAGGAGCGACCGGAGTCCCTGATGAACCTTGGGGCTGTGAACAATCTTTTTCAGTCAGATTTCAGGTGATAAGAGCTGCGTGTGATAGGGGTGAGGAGCTTGTTAAGATAGCTGGGTAGCTTGTCAAGAAAGTATTTGTAGGCAAGACAGGAAAAATGTGCTTTACATCTGCACTCAAGTGATAGCCTGAGTCAGTGTATAGTGTCATCAGGTTATACTCCTTGAATGTGTATAGTCCAGCGTCTAACCTGACAGCACTATAAACTGACACAGAGTATGTAGCCAGCAGCACTACACACTGAAACAGTGCATAACCTGACATAGAGCACACGTAGAAGGGTGGAGTGTCACGGTAGACTTTTAACACCAAAATACCCAAATTCTTTGATTGAGCAAAGCAAGAGATAAAATAAATTGTGATTTATTTACAGAATGAACACACACCGCTTGGTTTACAATTACAACGAAAATACACTTACTGGAATGGGGTAAAACGAAATATCTTGTTCCCAAAACAAAATGCTGCAAAACAAAGTCTCTAGGAGCAATTCCCCAGGAGCTGGAGTTGCTCGCAAAAAGAGCCTGAAACAGTCCTCGGTCAGCAGCGCAACTTGCCACTGCTATTTACTCCGCCAGAGCTGCTTCTTTCGTTCTGTTTGCGTAGTACTGGATCTTGGAACCTTAGTTCTCACAAACTCTTGAAGCTTACAGTAGCTGAATCTTTGTTACGATGTTACATATCTCTTACAGCATAATGAATCTTAGGTGAATCTGTTACATCATGAAGCCTCTTATCCTGATGGGCTGCACGGGTTCTTATAGGGTTAACATTCATATACATAACTAGTGGGAATATTTCCGTCCCCTTATCACGGAGTTGCCAATACTTTGCAAACCTGGCAGAGGGGTCTTCTCATTCTGCTCTGGGGCACCTACAAACTTTGCCCCTTTGCCGCTTAGCAGATGAGTCCCTGCCCCTCTTACCTGGTGCCGCTCAGTCTGGGCAGGGTGACATCTTGTCAGGATGGCTTATTGAAGTTCTCTTCCCCTACCAAGCAAGCTAACAAATGGTTTCACACTTCCATATCCTGGATTGCCTTTGAAACTTAGAGGGCGGAGTAGCCACTCTGTCTCCCATGCAAATTGTTTTTTACGCCTACTGAACATTACTTGAACTTAAAAATATATAACTCTCGCCACCTTCTACCTGGTGGGAGATACACTGAACCCCAACTTGAGTCCTGGGGTTTGTGGGCATAAACCGGTGTACTGTGAATGTGATTCATTTCCCTGCCCGGTCTTACTATTCTGGTCTGTGCTGAAGCAGGGAGATTTGGCGGTGACCTGCAAACTGCTTTCTAAGGAGGTTTTTATCCAGTGGTCTGTGTTCCTCATGTCCTCAGGAATCTGGGGGGATTCCTGAGTACGTGTTTCGGGGTAACCCGCAGCACTGACCCCCTTCTACCCAAAGACACCCTGACAACATTTTACCATAAAATCACCCCTGAAACTCACGCCTTGCACATCTCTGCTGGTTGGCACTCCTGGAACAGTAAAAATACACATACATCTTTATTACAAATGCAGTTATATGCCATGATTGGGTTGAAGAGCTGACAATCACAATTCCCCCATATGGCTATGGGGCACCCAGTTCTGGCATAATACCTTTATTATTGGCCTGGGTACCCCTTCACCATCACAGGAAGTCTCTCCCCAGCTGCTAGGTGCACGAACAAAGATCCATATCCATCCGCTCCCAGAAAAAAGTAGGACTCACCAGCAGGAGAATTAAAACCTAATTTATTGAACTACATAAAAAACAAAATAGACAAACAGTACAAAGTACTCTCCCACGCGTTTCACGCCCACTATGGCGCATTCTCAAGGACTAGTAAGATAGGGGAGGTCTAGAGTATTTAACATACATCCCCGTTATGCAAGACAGCTGTTTGAAATAATTAATTAATTGATTTTGTCTTGCAGAAAGAATAGAGACAGAAGATAAGTGGAGAAAGAGAAGAGAAACAAAGAAAAAAAATGTGAAGAGAGAGAATATGAAGAAGAAGTTGCCATACAGAAGAACAAACAATAAATACAATGCATAATATGTAAATAAAACAAAGTAAAAATAAAATGGTCATATAATCAAATAATATCAAATAGTATATCTATGCAAAAAAGGAATGGCAAAGTGAAATTGATAGCACAGATTCTGATCAGTATACCATTATCAGACATAAGCAATAAAAACTTACATCAGGTGAATGACCAGTGTGATAAATACCATCCTATGTCTAAGATTACACTAAGTGATATAACAAAACATATTATATAGCATTTCATTATGTCCCAATGTGGGTAGCAACTTAAGTAACATCAATTACTGAAAAAGAGAATTCTATGACTAACTGGATAATAAATCAAGGGAGGAGAGGGGGGGGAAAAAGGGGAGAAAAGGAGAGGGGAGGGGGGGTGTGGGAAGGGGCGGTGGGAAGGGGGGGAGGGGAGGGGTGGTGGGTGGTGGGTTTAGGGGGCTTTGGGGAAGGGGGAGGAGGGGGAGAGAACACACCAAAAATCACAAATAAAACTTGCAGGGTTAACAATAATGTCAAAAGGCAAGGAAAGATAGTACATGGTAATGAATAGATCATATACGTATTGCACTATTGGCATAGAAATTATAAAAAGCTCCTTAGATTCCAATCAATGTTTAACCCATTGGGTACTAAAGTATTCAATGTGAATATCCAAAATGCTTCACGCCTGTGGAGCAAATTGGCTCTATTCCCCCTCCTAAAGTGTGGCTTCACACTTTCTAAAGCAATACATTTAAAATTAATCAGACTTCCCTTCTGACAAGAATCAAAATGCTTAGACACTGGATGAAGTGGATCTTTCTTGGTAATCAATCTCATATGCTCAAGTATGCGTTGTTTTAGAGGACTTGTGGTAAGACCTACATATCGTTTATTACAATCACAAATGAGCATATAGATGACATGGTCCGTATTACATGTGATACAGGATAGAATATTGAATACGCTATTATCATCCGTGCCTGAGAAAGTTTTGGTTTTAATCAGATATCTACACATTTTGCAACAATGACAAGGGTAGCAACCATTGAAACTAGGAAAAAATTCTTATTCTTATCCAACCACGGGGCACTATCTCTAATGGGAAATACATTCTAAATTCAAGAGATAACCAGAAAGAAAACAAGAATCTACCGCCCTTTTTTATCACAAGGTTTAGCAATCAGGCCTATGACATTAAGTGGATCATTAAATAACACTGGTCTATCCTGGCCACAGATCCTTTCTTTAAAGATATGATTGCCCATGATCCCAGAATAGTTTTTCAAAGGTCCACTACAATGGGTAACCTTTTATCTCCAAGCGTGCCTAGATTGACTCAAAAGCCTACTAAGGAATTTTTTCCTCGTTTCAATGGTTGCTACCCTTGTCAATGGTTGCTAACTTGTACTCCAAACACCGGGCGCAGCCGGGGTGAACCGAAGGGAGACTGTCCCCCGCATGTGTACCGTTGCCCCCTTGCCTTCCCTGTTTTCCTGCACTGTGTGCACCCTTTTAACCCGCATAATCCAGTGTATACTCCTGTCATTTCAAATGCATCATTATTGCTGCTGCTAGCAACACTGACCGTTACTCTTTAGAGCTTGTACACGGTTTTTCCCCAGCTGCTGTCTGCCTCTTCCAACGCTAGGCCTCCCTCTCTCCCAAACCACTGTCTCTCCCACCAGTGCATGCTGGAAGTGGACAAAACTTAAGAGAGCACCTCCAGCTTCTGTGACGCACTGGCAGAAGAGAGGCCCAGTGTGGAAAGAGGCAGGCAGCAGCTGGGAAGAGCCAGAGCCTGGCTGCGGCAACAGAGGCCAAACAGTCGGACTCAGAAGTTTGGCCTAACCTCTTGCCGGGTGCCAGCAGCGCTGGCCGACCCTCCCTACAGCCACCAGGCTCTCCCTTCATCCTTCAATCCCCCCCCCACCCGGTTGGCGGCCATGTGAGTGACTTTGTACTGGGTAAACACGCCTACCAACCTATTTTACTAGAGCTTAGCTCGGTTTGTCTGGTTCGCGTATGGTTATGTCATGTGGGGGACGTCTTTTATATCACTAGCTCACCCATGATTGGCTGGAGTTCAAGGCTGATTACAGAATGTCCTTTAGAGCATGAAATAGCAGGTATTGAATGTAGGGGCATTTCTGCGGTGTGCATTATATACTCCAGTTAAACAGCAGTGAGTGAAAGGAACGGCACTTCTGCAGCATCTCTGCAGGTGACATGTGCAGCCAGCCCTCTATCCAACAGCTCAGATCTTGTGCAACAGTGTCTACTCACAGACAATATATCAAACAAAGATTAGATACTTTTTAAACACCACACATACTAAGGAACAGCGATGGTCCTTTGCAGTGGCAGGAACACAGCCTCTGCCTGAAGATATCAGCAGCACTCACCCACGAAACATGGACTATTATAGCAGGCCCTCTAGAAGGACCTACCTCCTCTTCTGATGACTGTAAACCTGGCAGTGTGCTTCATGGCGGATTACAAACTTGGACAATGATAGTAAT